>NC_071281.1:15012419-15074919 GCF_023375685.1 Ictalurus furcatus
GGCCTGAGCCATCCACCCGCTTAGAGGGTCCTGGGGAATAGCTCAGACACTTTTCCAATATATAATAATGTTTGTATTTATACATGCTTATACGCTCTCTTGACTCTCTCTCTCTCTCTCTCTCTCTCTCTCTCACTGTCTAATCCAGTGAACCTGCAGTCGTTCAAGTGAGAGAAAGAGCTGAGGGACTTGGTCCTGGGAGCGCCATGCATTTAGATGCTGTCTGGTTAACATCTTAATCCTTCACAATGGCCTTGGTGAAAGAAAATCCAGCTGTTCGGGTGTGTATACTGGCATGTACTGGACTTGTGAAAGGGAAATTTTAACAGATGTTAACACAGAGTAACAATGTAGATGTGAGATAAGGGCCTGTATGTGTTGTAGTGTATATATCTGAATTTAAATACAGTTGTATGTTTTATACCATAGGGTTATTATACTGTGGAATAAAACATATATAAGTACAGAAAGTATGACTCCATATTGTAAAGTCTTTCTGTCCAATACAGCCAAGCTACACGGTGTCTATCCCATAGTATATGTGTAAGTGCATTAACATTCAGTTTAGGTTAAGATCTACAGTATATGTACAGAGTGCAAAATAAATATAGGCGTGAAGAGTACAGGAAGTAACAGCAGTGTACTTATATAATAATAATAATAATAATAATAATAATAATAACAATTATTATTAATATTATTATTATTATTATTATTATTATTATATGTTAAGCATAATAAAACAAATTTTCTATAGAAACAGGATGTTTTAGACAAATGTCCCTGCAATTGCTTCACAAAAAAATCTTATAAATATTTATTTATACATAAATGCATATAATTTATTATCATTATTATTATTTTGTTATAGTAAATAAAGCACATATTTTGTCCTAACATTGTGTGTGGGTGGGGGGGATATATATATATATACATATAGATAGATAGATAGATAGATAAATTGTATGAATTTATATAAAAAATAAATACATTTACTTATATATATATATATATATATATATATATATATATATATATATATATATATAGTATTTAATTATGAATCAACTAAATTCAACAAATTCTGCATATAAATAATGAAGTAAATAATATTAATTAATAATAAATGAACTGTCCTAATGGTATGTGTATGTGTGTGTGCATGTACAGTATATGTTGTATACATACACATATGTAACATTTTGATTTAAAGGGAAAATACCAACAGGGGCTGACATCAGTGTGAAATTTTGATCAATTCCACACTTTTGTTTTTAAATAAAATATCTCATTCGCAAATTCACCCCTAAATCTTTTGATTTTGTGCTCAGTGTGCCCCTAATGACTCCCCCAGCCCATAATCTACAGCATCCAAACAGGAACGAACCAATCGAATGTGGTGAGGCAGCACATGGCAATGCTGATTTGGCCAAACTGAGCGGATCCACATCTATTAACAGAAGGGGAAGACACGCAGGAGGGCACAAGATGTTTCAGGAGGGGCAGGTGATAAACGTGGGGCGTGACCATCGATGATGAGCCTGTTATTGTTCTCCAAATCGAGCCGTCTCTCTCTCTCTCTCTCTCTCTTTCTTTCTCTCTGTGTGTGTGTGTGTGTGTGTGTGTGTGTGTGTGTGTGTGTGTGTGTGTGTGTGTGTGTGTATGTGTGTGTGCGCCGTGGGTGTTTATGAAAGGGGAATTAGGGGGGCGCCTGTGTTTAATCATTATGAAGTGGGAGAGGGGTGACCTACCAGCTGAGTCCAGCGCTGCTCCAGTGCACACTGGGTGGAAAACAAATGCCCTCAGGCACACGTGAGCTCACACACCGACACACACACAAAGAGGGTTAACACTGGCTCCATTTCATGAGTCAACTGTGAGAGCGAAATCGACAAACAGTTACTGTTGGGGGACAAACAAAGGGGACTGGTCTTCTAATATGCAAGCAAACACCTTAGTGTATTGGCTTTTTTATGTTTCTGTAAATCTAATAGAAATATCCGCATCATTATATTTAAGATAAGGTGTATATATAAAGTGTATAAGCTACTGAGGACAACAAAAATTGCAAATATGAATGGTAATAACATATTGATTACGTACTATATTTATTGCAGCCAGACTTCCAGTATTGATCTTGTTGTTCATAAACTTTATATTCAATATAAACTCAATTTACCTCATCACCCACATACAATACATTCAATATGGACACTGATCATTCCTCTAAATGGTGTCAGAGATTCTGTGGGTGTGTGAAGATCTCTGGGTTAGACAGATGGGTAAAGAAAGGTGATATTATCTCACTATCTTCTTTTTTACTAACCATCATTTGTTTATTGGGCACTCCACACAGCAAAGGGAAAATATCTATATTATTACTATTTGTGTCCTGGATATCACACTGTGTAGCTTCATAAGCTATTGAAAACTCCACTCTGAAACACATTGAATATGTTCATAGCAATGTGCGTAGCATTTCTTCTGCTAATTCATTGTCTTTTCTCCACGAACATAGGCGTTTATCGCTCACCATTTACCAGGGATGTTCAACATCCTATTAATGAGAAATCCTGTGTAGAAGTAGTGGAGACAGCTAACACTGGACTCCAAGTTTCAGAATGCAATGCAGCTTTACGGCGCACTTACACCGAGTTGAACAGTAGAGACTCGGCTCAGCAAGTTAGCGATCTACGTGACGATGAACGTGATAGTGATGATGGTGGTATTAGCATGAAGGTTGAAGCTTTGTAAGCTGATCTGTTTGAGCACTGAGTACTGGTGAGTAGACGAGAGAGCTGGATAGACAAAAAGGACTAAAGCTCTGCCGCATCAGTCTCTTTAGGCTCAATGTAGGAAAGCGTTAACCACAGCGAAAACAGAGCAGAAGTAGTTTAATACAAAACGTCAACTCAGAATTTCAGTCCGAAATAAATCATGGACTCCACGGAAGATCACATCCATCCATCCATCCATCCATCACATACACACTCACAACCCATTCATACACTACGGACACTTTAGACATGCCAATCAGCCTACCATGCATGTCTTTGGACTGGGGGAGGAAACTGGAGTACCCGGAGGAAACCCCCGGGGAGAACATGCAAACTCCGCACACACAGAGCCGAACATGAGCCCTCATAGCAGAGGAAACATGCTAACCACTAAGCCACCGTGCACCCTCTGAAGATCACATGTTAATTATAATATTAATATGCAAATCATTCAGTGTGTATTTTTTTTTTTCCTTTAAGGTAAAGTTGCACCAATATACAGGCAATATAGCGTAGCAGCAGACGTCACTTTCTCTCGATATCGTTCAGGATGCCACCAAAATCATAGACACTTTTGCATACACACAGAAAAACCAAGTAGCTACATGGATTGAACCACATCAGACATCGGATCGTCCGGCGTAAGTTAGAAGTGTCAGTGGCTTAATGTAGCTCCAGGACAGGATCTCAATCTCAGTGAGCATACAAATAGCCCTGAGGTCTGCTCCGAATCAATATCTCAACAGGGGCTATGAAGATCTATCAGAGACACTGCTCGAATCCCTTCAGAAGCTGGAAAGAAAAGCCACTTTTGCTCTACTGTGCAAATGATGTTTAACACCAATGCAATTAGCAAGTCTTCTTATAAAACTAGCACTGAGAACATAAGGTACTTCTTCAGGCAAGGAGATCTGCTTTACACATGCACGCTCATGATTATCCTAAATCAGCGTGTCAGTGTAAGCGGACCTGAGGGAGTTCCTAGAACGTCGCGCATGCGCAGTATGCCCTAACTTAACCCCGCCCTAATTTTTTTTTTTCTTCTCCTTCTTCTCCTTCTTCTTCTTCCACTACGCCGTTCAGACAAGCTTGCATTTTAATTCAGCGCACAAGTTACTTATTTCACCATCGATCAGCCGTAATGCCGAATCAATGTTCATCTTGTTACCTGGACCAGAGCCGTGTAATACAGTGATATCCCCGTCCACAGGAACTCATTGCCTTTCGCAAAAGGACTTTACCGTAAAATCAATGTGAAGGCACGAGCGGGCAGAGGAGAGGAGAGGAGTGAGAGGAGTGAGAGCCGGGTGCTTAATATGTATAATACTCACATGTGTCTGAGAGTCGCTCATGTGACGATGATGATGATGATGATGATGATGATGATGATGATGATTTAGTAAATCGATAGCAGGAGAACTTTATGGTATTAACACAGAGTTTTTGTTTTGTTTTGTTTTTAATAATATATTTAACACAATTGCATTATTATTATTATTATTATTATTATTATTATTATTATTATTTGTGTTGTTGTTGTGTGTGTGTTTTAGTCACATTTTTAAACCATTATTATATCGCTTGCTGCACCATTGCTATTGCTATATCTCTATATCACTGCATTATACAGGATTATACAACAATAAATTGAATTCACCATCATCCTGAAATTAAAGAAAGCAATATCTTCAAGTTCAGCGGTTTTGTCCAGCAAAGGGGGAAAAAACGGATATACTATATATGTCGCACTTGTGCAGAAGCGGCGCAGATGTTGGTAAACAGCGAAAATTGAAAGTGACCCAGCTCTGGCACGCGAAGACCCCGCAGAGCGCGAGACGAATACTCACACCGGAGATACGGACACGCAAGGCAACACCGCGCGCGCTCACACCGTCGCAATCAATTACCGTTTACCCGCCCGACTTTTCTGATGCGTGCATATGATGATACACACAAGAATAGCCTAGTAAATCCGAGTTAATCACTACAACGTACAAAAAAAAGAAAAAAAAACCTCTCTATCCACTTTAACGGAATGGCTTTCAGGGCTGTGCATGATGTTCATTTTCGCTCGTGCACCAGGGTCAGTCGGTGTATCATGCAAACCCTGAGGCCTGAGGCAGAACTGTGGCGTTAGGGTTAAGAAAATGGCCGTGGCCTGCAGAGGCAAGCCTAATCTAAGCCACCTGTAGATTTGAAACCCGGTCACGGCGTTTTAAACGAAGGGGTAAAAACCAGAAGCCGCTCCCTCACCAAATTTGCTCTCCGATGCGAATTTGTTGGAGCACTTTTAATAAGTCGCACTTCATTGACTGCTTGCAATTTGCTGCAAATTGCAGTGTGTCCAGGGAACTGGTAGAAAGTCTTCACATTTTTTCCCCCCTCTTCTATGTAAAGTTATATCTTTACTGTGTGCGCCATTGATTGGTGTAACGCAATTAACATGGTATCATTCTTAAAGTGCAAAATCATTCCTGAAGTTTTCGTTTATTGCATTAATCCTGTGTAGCATTTACACACCGATAGATTCATTAGCCTGCCTTTATACTTGCATGTGCTACTTTAAAGGCTTATTCGGGATAAGCTCTGATAAGTTTTAGCTGGCTCGAACAGAAACTTCACACTGTGTAAACATGACAAATTAATGTGTATTCATTTGTGTGATACATTGTGTATGCCTTTGCTCGTGAAAACCCTGGGCCGACATTTAAATGTATGACATTTAAACAGCATTTAAATTTCAGAAGGCGCAACAGATGGTTCATAAATGCGTAAAAAAAAAAACGTAGTGGTAAATCACCTTAGTCCAGTTTATAACCTAATATCTCCCTCTTTTCCCTTAATGAAAGCTTAGCTGAAAAAAATCCAAACAAACTCTACAAACTCCTGAAGCTGTTTTGGCTTTTTCCCCCTCTTTCACCCCAGTCCTCCTTTGGAGATAATCAAATAAAAGTCTGTTTGCCAAAGCAGTTAAAGAAAATGAGATTTGAGAAAGTCGGCCTCTCTCTCTCTCTCTCTCTCTCTCTCTCTCTCGTGCATTTCTCCTCCTCTGCCCTAAACAACCTTTTACACATCAAGGCCCATTAATTGTGTTTTCGTTTGAAATCCTTTGTCACTGCAATTAACCGATTTGGATAAGACGTTTAAACTACTTCCATGTGTGATAAGGTGTGTGTTACTTGTTTTCTGTCGCCTGGGCTTTGTGAGGCGATCTTAGGAGTGTCATTTGTAGAGCCTCCGTTTGAAGCCTTTGATATTCTTTTCTTTTTTTTTTTTCTTCTTTTTTTTTGCGGCGGGGTCGTGTGTATTGCGCGAAGAGAGCTGTGGGTCTTTTTGTTTATTTGGATGTTTGTTGGGAGAAGGAGAAATGGTGTCATCTGCATAATTGCCTGTAAGGACGTCAGAGAAATTATCCTTCAAGAGGCACATCGGAGATTGCCCTATTTATGGCCGAACTTTGAAATATACGGCCGTGTTATTTATTTATTTGTTTGTTTGTTTGTTTGTTTATTTACTGAATTGCCATAAATTGGTTACTGGGTGCCACAATAGGCTGAATGGCTGAAGCTAATTCAATAGCAACTCAAGATATACATATTTTTATACATATTTATTTGGATGCAGCATTATTATTATTATTATTATTATTATTATTATTATTATGCGCGCGTATTCCGTGCCACAACATTTGAAGCAAATAATCCGTCTCGTCACCGCGCATTATTTAAACGAATTGATCTTTTATCGACTCCATAATAAACACACAGGGTTAAGCGGTAGGAGGACACCAAGTAGGCAGGCTGTCTTAATGCTTTTATGGCCTCGCCAGTTTCCCGACTTGGTGTGAAAGGGGAAAAAAAACGTGTGAAGTTGGCTCATGTGCACGTGTTTGAATTGGGGCAATAAATCAGAGGCAACGCTTGGGGCTGTAGTGGGTTCCGGGGAGGAGATGCGTGTGGCTCCCGGGCTAGAGGCGCCTTCGGGCGGCTACAGCAGCGAGGACGCACCGCTGACTACCCGGAGACTCGGGTGACTACCGAGTCAGAGCAACTCGCACACCGAGAACAGGTCTTGAACAGAAGGACTAACATTTCTGACAGTAGAAGTGGTCTACAAACTCAGATATACTACTTTAAAAACAAGCTAGGTTTTTGTTTGTCCCAGATGGCGCAGTGGTGCTGTGGGGTCAGCCGGGTGTTTCAGACTAACCCGGTTTGGTGTGCGTCTGTATGTATTATCGTTCCATGCACATGACCAGATACTGCTGGTTTGAATTATTAAGCCTCCAAATCCCGAATCGTTTTCCTCAACATGCCTGGACATGGTAACAGAAGACAAGATATGGAAAACAAGAAGTAAAATGGTCATTAATCAACGTAACATACCTGCTTGCACTGTATTGAAACAAATTGTAAACTACTTAAGAAGACTCAAAACTGATGATAAAAAAAAAAAAAAAACAGAAACAGTACCAATGGACTTGCTTAAAATTATGAAGATATGTAAATTGTGACTCTGTTGTTGTTGTTGTTGTTGTTTGTGGTAAATGTTATAACTTCTTGTAAGAGTATTTGGAGTTTATAATTTATACTGAAAATACATACATCTTCCCTGTGTAATACATGGATCTGTGTAAAAGTGTGAATCTATGTATGCGTTTTCTGTATGTATCTCTGTGATACATATTGTTATATATGATAATCTCTGTTTTGATGGCTGTATTTACCACAGATGTGTGTAATAACCTGACAAAAAAAAAAAAAAAAGAAAAAAAAAAAAAAACCCTGGACGCGCTGAATAGGCGGTGTGAATGAGGGTATTATAGAGCTACAAATTACACAGCAGACGCTGCTATGACAAATACAATAATAATCATCAGTTTAAAAGCAGATTCAGGGCGTTTTAATAAAGTGCAAGGCTTTCCTGGAAATCTAAACGCAATATGTCCTTAACTAATGCTTTTTTTTTCTTTTTTCTTTTTTAAATCATAATATATCTGAGTTCTTATCCTGTGTAGTATTTAAATAAGCTGAAGACTCAACCACTCAAACGCGCCGTTGTTTTGCATAGGCTTAGCAGAAACACAAGGGTATGATGATACAAAGTCCGGATGTAAAACAATCACAGATGTGTCCCTGACATATTTTCATCTCTCGGTTCAAGGAATTTCAATTCACGTCGTGCTGTTTAGTTTTAATCCGCATTATTTACAGGAGGCTTGGGAGGCTATCAGAGGCATCATTTGTAGGGCAATCCTTGGTCTTATATGATCAAGATCAAATATGATAATAAAATCACACATGAATGCATAATGAGAGCGTTTGTAATTATGTTTCAGAAAATCAAAGCAGCTTTAGAGTCGATATATGTACTTATATACTGTGTATAGGTTAGTGCAATAATAATAATAATAATAATAATAATAATAATAATAATAATAATAGATAAGATATATTCTCATGTCGTAGAGCCAGCAGAATGGAGAATCCACAACAGTGTGGATTGCTAAAGCTGCCATTGCTGACGCGTTCACGGCGCAGGCGCTAATCGCCGGACTTCTCCGTTCTTGTCAACTTACTCTTTGAAGTCAAAACGACAACATGTCAACTGGCTGGATGTTTGAAATTAAAGGAGTAAGATGAACACCGAGCAGCTCGACGTTTGCTGAGATTAAAACTCTGGTTAAAACAATTCTGAATCTCTATACCGAGAGTTTTTGGTTGTTGTTTTTTGTTGTTGTTGTTGTTTTGTAGTTGTTGTTGCGCGTATAAAACTCCGACAGTGCTCTTCAACTCTAAAGTCCTACAGACTTGGGCGAAGATTTCGCGCAGGGAACGCGTCCAAACGAAATAACACAAACAAAGAAAAAGAAATTGCAAAAGTTAATAACTGAGCAAGAATGAAATGTACCGTTTGTGTGTTAAAGAGAGAAAGAAAGAGAGAGTGAAGAAAGAAAGAGAGAGAGAGAGAGAGAGAGAGAGAGAGAGAGAGAGAGAGAGTGGGAATTAGCCCGTGAAACAGGGGAAGGACTGAAGCGGCGAACAAATGACAAATGAAATGATTGGCGAGCCATAAAATGAGACTTGAAACTCTTTCAAATAAGAGATCGCGACGTCAGAGCGCCTATCCATACGGAATAGAGCAGCAAGAGAGGAAAAAAGGGCAAAAAATAGACGAGAGAGAGAGAGAGAGAGAGAGAGCATGTGAGAGAGAGAGAGCGAGAGAGAGAGAGAAAGAGCATGTGTGTGTGAGAGAGAGAGAGAGAGAGAGAGAGAGAAGTGAACGTAGGGGAGAGACTTGAGAAATAGGAGGAGCTTCTGGGCGACTAGAAATGTCAATCAGAGCAAAAGGCGTCCCAATAATCTAAAGCAATCTGTAAGGACCTGACCTTAGTCCATTCAGATCAATAGGGAAGCGAGGGAGGGAAGCGGCCGGCGGATCGTTTACGCGCGGCCCGTTTTCGGAGGAAATATAGACTTCCCTTACACTTTTGTACTCACTGTACACTGGATATCGTAGCGCGCATCGAGAAAGCGATTTTTGTGTGTGTGTGCGTGTGCGTGCGTGTATGTGTGCGCGTGTACGTGTGTGCGATTTCAGCAGACTGCTGTTTTTTTCCCCCTTCGTTCCCCAACTACAATGTCTTTCCCACAGTTGGGATACCAGTACATCCGACCGATATACCCGCAAGAACGGCAAGGGATCGGCAACGCGCGCAGCGGGAGCGAGCTCAGTCCGTCCGGCACGCTCTCCAACGTTCTCTCCACCATGTACGGATCACCTTTCAGCGCTGCACACACCTACGGAGCGTTTCTTCCTTATTCAAACGACCTGTCGATTTTCAGTCAGTTGGTGAGTTATCCTCTCATGCAAAGATTACGTAAATCTTCTCTTTTTATCGGCTTCTTTTTCTTCTTCTGGTCTATAATCTTTTTTTCTTTTTCTTTTTCTTTTTTTTTTACATACCACTCGTTGTGCGTTTCGACATCAAAAACATTTCTGCAGGTTATGGTAGCATGGTTTTGCAAGACAGTAGTGAACTTTGCTGTTGACTCCGTTTGGCAAATACGAAATGAAGAAAAAAAAAGTAACAAATTAACCAATAGTACTTTTTTTTTTTGTTACACAGAAATAGGCCTGTGTGTAGACTGCCAAGCAATAATATAATGTACAAAAAAGTTCTGTAGTCAAAACATTCATCAAGAGGAAAATCAAAATATATATAAATATATAATCTATTTTTAAAGCAAGCTACCATGCATAATTCTGTTAAATATCTTTAATGTGTGTGTGCGTGCGTGTGTGTGTGTGTGTGTGTGTGTGTGTGTTAACTATGTCAACAAATTGGTTATTTTTAAATTGATACCTAACTACCCACTTCTTTTTGTACACATGAAATTCAGTATGTTTCTTTGTGAAGCTACAGTAATGCCAAAAAAAAAAAAAAAAAAAAAAAAAAAAAAATGGACAGTAATTATAAAGTTTTCTTTGTTGTATTTTCTAGCAAACATGTTTGTTTCACATCCTAAAATTCTTGTGCTTATTTTTCAGGGAGCTCAGTATGAGCTAAAAGACAGTCCAGGTGTCCAGCACCCAGCGTTTGCCCATCCTCACCCTGCTTTCTATCCCTACGGCCAGTACCAGTTCGGAGACCCATCCAGACCCAAAAATGCCACCAGGGAGAGCACAAGCACGCTGAAGGCCTGGCTCAGCGAGCACCGCAAGAACCCGTATCCTACCAAGGGCGAGAAGATCATGCTGGCCATCATCACCAAGATGACCCTCACCCAGGTGTCCACATGGTTCGCTAACGCCCGGAGGAGACTGAAGAAGGAGAACAAGATGACCTGGACGCCGCGCAACCGCACGGACGAAGAAGGCAACGTGTACGGCAGCGACCACGAAGGCGACGATGGCGACAAGCGCGAGGACGAGGAAGAGATCGACTTGGAGAACATCGACACGGAGCACATCGAGAGCAAGGACGAGCTGGACGAGCAGGACGAGCTCCACTCGGACTCCAAGCTGGACGCCAGCTGCGACTCGGAAATCTCGGACGGCTATGAGGATTTACACGGGCCCGAGCCGAAGCTTTTAAAAGCCGTGGCCCAAGAGGGCACAGACGCGGACGCAGACGCTGAGCGGCCCGATCACTTCCACCACCATCATCACCACCTACACCACCACCATCACCATCACCTTCCTCATTCATTAAACCTCAAAACGCAGCCTCCCAGCAGCGAGCAGATCAAACTCAACCCGGTGTCCAACTCTCCTCCAGCTGAAAACAACGTAGCCCCGGTGCAAAAACCTAAGATCTGGTCTTTGGCTGAGACAGCCACGAGCCCGGACAATCCCCGGAAATCTCCACTCGTCAACGGGAGCTCATCCCAGGCCGTCATGCCTCCTCATAGACTCGTTTCATGCCCGGTGGGCAAACTGCAGAACTGGACGAGCCGTGCGTTCTCGGCGCACCAGCTCGCGCTGCTCAACTCAAACCACTATTTAGGACTGGCCAATCAGGCTTCAGCCAACGGCCTCGCGCTCTACACTGGCAACAGGCACACGGAAGAGCGCAATGTCAGCTCAGAGACTGCACACTCAGGTACATCACATCCCCCTCACTGAGCCTGTGCCCACATTTGAATACTCCTCGTGAACATGTTCCTCACGAACACTGTTTTCGTTTTCCTATCCAGTGCATATATAAATATAAATATATCAATATTTTTTTTCTTCTTCTTCTTCTTGTTCTACAAAACTCCGTGCTTTCAAAAATTTAAGAGGCTAAACACTTGTATACAAGAAAGGAGCATGCGCATTTAAGAGAGGGGGCAAGAAAAGCATCAAAAACTCTTTAGATTTTGTCAAGGCTGTTTTAAAAAAGAAAAAGAAAAGAAAAAAGATTTCAAAAAGTCGAGCAGTGTAAAACCTTCACTCATAGTCTAATTACAATCAGGTATCCAGAACGATTATTTAATTGTCCTTGCTGTTATTTCGGAGAGATCTAGTGCCTTGGAAGCAGAGAGAAAGAAAGAAGAAAGAAAAAAAAAACAGCCCGTCATAATCATAAGTGTATCTTGGCAATTTCATTTTCAAGTTCATAATAGTTATAATAATTATTTTTATTTGATTTACGTAATTGTGTACTATTGGATAGCCACACGAGTTTCAACCACGGTTCCATATTGTGCGCTTTTTATTATTATTATTATTATTTTATTTTATTTACTTTTATTGTTTTGTTTTGTTTTTTTTTGTTTGTTTTTTTCTTGTGTAGCTGAATGTCCAACATCGCAAAGAGGGTTCAAACATCACAAAACGCAACGTTTGGCAATTCAAACGAAAAACAGTATACAAAAACAATTCCTTCCCAACAACCATAATTACTTTGCTATTTAAAACTTTCACTTTCTTGATCCCAAACCTTTTCTAACTTCCCCCATGTCTCTTAGGCCTCAGGACCAACCTGAAGCTGCCATCTTATTATCCAACCCCCTTTTCCACCTTATAGAGACTCTTTTTATAAATCTTCATTTTAACCTGTCGTAAGGAATGTAAAAAAAAAAAAAAAAAAAAAAAAAAAAAAAAAAATGAATAACACACCCTGTGTACTTACCTTGTAAGCATGTCCTTGTGTATAATTGCTAATGCAATGCTGTAAAAAATTGTAGTCTGTGAGGTTTTTTTTTCTTCCTCTTTTTTTTTTCCCCTTTTCTTTTGTTTTGTGAGGATTCGATGTTGAAATGTTTTGTATATATATAACGTAAAGAAAGAAAATGTACATACTTGTGATCCAAAATTGTACAAGAAAGTCTATATTTTGGCTAATAAATGAACTGCGGCAACTTAAACACACCAAATGCAATGTTTTAATTTTAACAAGCATACTGTATGATTTAGGGTGTGATCAAAACTTTTTAAAGAAATGAATACTGACATATTAAATAGTAAGGGAAAATATTCTTGTAAACACTGTGAAAAAAGAGGACAGTGACGTATGATTTTTTTAACCATGATCAGTAGAGTTTAATTGGATTCGGGTTTGGGAGCAGCCATACTGTACAGAAAAGATGATTGGCTGGGATGTTTTTTTTTTTTTTGATATGCAGTTCTTCTCTTGAGGGAACTTCACCAGGGCTTCTGAGGCTTGGCTAAGCACGAATTGGTCGATTTGAAACGTTTTCCTATTTCAGAGCCTTGACTGTAATTAGCTCCTTCTTGAATCGCATATTTGGATATTAATGGAGGGGGATTATCCTCATCGAGGCGTAACAGCCAATATGAAATGAATAATTATTTCATTTATATTGGCCTGAAATCGCATACGACTCAATTTGGCTGAAATGAGAATTGATTCTTTTTTCTTCTTCTTCTTTTTTTTTTTCCTCCCCAACATTTTTTTCTTTTAAATTCTTTTATTATCTTATCCTTTTAAAGAAGCTAAAACAGTTCAAATACCTTTACCGGTTGTTTGCTTAATCTCCTCTCTCATATGAAATGTGTGATTTGGTCTCTCTCTCTCTCTCTCTCTCTCTCTCTCTTCTTTTTTTTATTATTAATGCATAATGAATTCTAATCAGACACCGATGCCGCGCTGCTTGCCATATGCCTGAGATACACTGAGAAATAATTTATTTATGTTTACACCCCCCTTCACCTCCATCCATTCCCTCCATTTGCATGGAAGGAGCTTTGTTCCAGGGCTGGAAAAGCTCGGGAAAGTTAGAGTTGGAGCTCCCTCTACAGTCTAGCACAATCCGCCCTTTTCCATGTTTGCGGGACGCAGGGGAACTGGGTTTGACTTATTTGAACTTATTTTCTATTTAACCTTAAAAAAAAAACACGTGAAAAAACGTCGCGGAGGCAAGTGATACCGCATTTTGCGTTTTGCGGTGTATTTTTTTTATTTATTTATTTTTAATTTCCACACGCAGGCGATCAATTACCACATGATAGCAGTAGGATTTACATTTACGACTCACTACAATCTTGACACTAATAATAATAATAATAATAATAATAATAATAGCAATAATAATAATAATAATAATAATACCGTATGGTCTGTATCCAAATAACCTCACAGCAATAAATAAGAAGAAAAACGAAAAAAAAGGGACTAAAAGAATGATAATAAAGGTTTAAATGAAAACTGTCGCCATGACGACATTTTCATATGATGTATTATACATTAAACAGCCAACGTGTTTTCTAGTATCAGCTATTAATCACAAAAATGCATTGCTTTCTAGTCCAAATAAAGCTAAATTTGTTTTTTTTTTTCATAATACAAATCATTTCAAGTCCTTACCACTATTTATTCGTTGCAAGCTTTTTATTTATTTATCACGTATGATTGGCAAAGTTATTTCCTAAAAATTGAGTTCAACTTCCAACGAATTTTTAAGATTTGTATTTGACAATAAAGCCTACGAGTCAGACAAGACATTCATTCATGTAATATAAAACATTATGTCTTTACAGCGGATTTGATCAAATCAGCATCTCCGGTGCAGGAATGTTGAATTGAAATTTAATTCTAAGGGATTGGGACGCCAACATGTCTTATATTCTTTATTATTATTATTATTATTATTATTATTATTATTAGATGCTGTTAACGTAAACTCAGATTGCGCCCGCTGGAAAATAACCACAAAGCGTGAA
The DNA here is from genome assembly GCF_023375685.1 of Ictalurus furcatus. NCBI lineage: Eukaryota > Metazoa > Chordata > Actinopteri > Siluriformes > Ictaluridae > Ictalurus > Ictalurus furcatus. The sequence continues at coordinate 15,026,867 of NC_071281.1, forward strand.
TGTTTTTTGACGCAGTCAGTTAAGTTTAGTGTTTACTCGGGAACGCGCGTTTTGTGAACGTGCACGCGTGACCAGCTTTGTCCAATTAGCCTTGAGAAGTTTCTGTGGATGGCAGCCTGGGGGTAAACCTGCTCGTGCATACTAACCTGGAGGGTTGTGACGTAATAACAATTAATTACAGACCTAACAGAAATAGTCGCATATACATTGATAAGACATGACGTTGTAAATAGCTTAATTTTTCATGAAAGAAAATTAAATATATCAATTACATGTATTCACATTAGTGCTGAAGAATGTTTCTCTCAGTATAGTCTGTCAGGACTTTATTTACTTTTTAGAGAACATTTATTTGATTGGTTGTTTGAGTGAATTTGAGTGGCTGTTTTTATTTTTTGTTTGTTTTTTTGTTTTTTAAACTAAATTTAGGAAAGATTTATGTTTCAAGGAGCTCTGAAGGCAATCTTAACAGCATATCTCTTATTTGTTAACCTCAAGCTAAACAGTGCAAGCATGGCGACCTCTTTAGCCACGATCATTACGTTAAATTAAAGATTAAGATGCGTCTCCGGAAATGACATAAACACAGACGACAATGTTGTCATGTACGCGTCCATTTTGTTCCTTTTTCTTTTCTCTCCACTCAGCAATTGATGTGCATTAATGAACATTTTGCTCAGAGCTATAGGCGGAGGCTGCGGGTGGTGGGCTCTCGTTTATCCCGAGTTAAGTGGATGTCCTTGTGGTTAACGAGCAATAATCAACAGCGACGCCTCTTTTTAGTCCAGCGCTGCAAGCGATGCTAAACACTCCAGCAGAGAGCAGCTTTTTCTCTCCAATACACCCGGGAGAATTCACAGGGGGGGATGGATATGGAAAGAGAATGGCTAACACACACACACACACACTCACAGATTTGACACCTAACCATTTTAAGCCAATTATGTCCTTAGAACAATCAATCTGAACGGGTAGTTTTAAATAAAACTTTGAATACTCAACATAAGAGCAGCTGTGGGAACCCCAGACCGTATTGACACACTCGAAAGCAAATGGCAATTCAGTCTATAAGACAGAGCCGAAGCCTTTTTTTTTATCTCAGAGCACCACTCAGCATCAATGGCAGACGTCCATAGTTACGCCACGCTGCAGGAAGAATGCATTGTTAAATACCAATTTGGATGGGATAAAAAAAAGTGCAGCAAGAGAATGATTAAAGTGAAATCTAATCTATCTTTCTGGCCCGTCATTGATGCGGAGAAGGAGGACAGCGAGGGGCGACCCCATGAGAGACAGAGCCGAGCCAATGGAGCCATCAGAAGCCCTGCGGATGAATGGAGAAATACGGAGGAGTACATAAGCAGTGTTGGAAGGAGCCGGAGTCGGCTTGTGAAAGGGAGGTTCGGCCCTGCGTTGTCCTCCTGTCCTCCCCTCGTTGTCTCCCCCGCTCTGAGACGGACAAATGTCAGCGCTATTGTAGCCCTGCTGAGGCTTTGAAGAGCCCTATGCTCTTTGCGGAGGTCACTAATCCTTTTATGAGGCGCTGCTGATTGTTAGTCACACACACGCACAAAAGCGTACACACACTCTTGTTGCTCTTTTTCACAAGCATGTTTGGTGACCTATGAGGGGACGCCAAGAACCAGGTCTGGATTACAGAACACATGTTCCATGCTGTCAGTATCGGTAAAGCGACAGGCCATCCAAATGCTCCTGCACCTCCAGATAAGGCAGATATCTGCATTTGCAAACCATCAAATCATGTTTTGTGCCATCATGCCTTTTCTTAACTAGGGCTGCGAGAGTCATGGATTACTTTTTATCCCAAAAAAAGTCTGTTTTATGCTGGCATTTCAAGTGGATCCACAGCGTCCTAGAGTGACTATAAGCAGTCCTTATAAACAGTTTTAAAATGTTCATAGGCTACTAGCGGAGCAATTGCTGAGTGAATAGCTGATCTGTGTTTTTGTGGTCCAAGCAGACCCACTGACAAAAAGCCCAGTAATAGTGCCACTCTCTAGTCAAGGGGGAGGAGCGATGCTGATTTCATGCCTATTGTTGACCAAGTTTTGAGAGAAGAATTCTTTTGCAGGCTTCGAAAGGCAACAAGTGGGGGTAGAAATAAGGGTGCAGTGGCAGAAAGAGGAGATGGTGGGGAGAAAAAGAGACCTGGGGGGTGTAAGGTGGAAGAGGAGGTGAGCTTTTGCCGTTCATCCAACTGAAAGATTGTGCTTTTTTTCACTCCCTTTGGCTCATCACCGCTGACTTACAGGGCAATTATGGAAATGGCGCTTTGAAGCTGATCGCTCTCGCTTTATTTTTTCCTCCCCCAAGAGCAGGCAAAGTCTCAAGGCCTCTCTCTGCACCCTGCTCTCTGACATGATTCTGTCTTACCGTCCATATGTTCTCCTTCCTTTTGCTTAATGTGAAAATGGCCGTCTGGTAAGAAGGACTGAATAGAAGAATGGCAAGGCTGAAGGATCAACTGTGTTGGGACAAATACTCAGAATGCAGGGTCACAGAGAGATCCTGGCTGTGCTTCAAACATGTGGGGATTAATAAAATTCAGACTCGTTGCTTTGACGACACTGAACTGCGCTGAAGCCATGGAAATTAGTCCATGCATTTGTAGATAAGCAAAATGAAACCTGACGCTTCGGACTACTTGAAGATCAACAAACATGTCCAAAGAGGATGAAATAGACAGAAGGAGAGGAAAATGGAACAAGAGTCTGTAAAAGAAAGAAAAAGCTTTTGAACTTGTTCTAGGAAACTCCTTGTCTTTTCCACATTAGACAAAATATTTTTCATAGACGCCAGAATTCAGAATTTCTCCACTGCATGAGAACTGTTTGGTGGCATGGTAGTGCAGAGGGTAGTGTTTCCACCTCACAGCTCTAAGGTCCATGGTTAGAACCTGAGCTCTGGTTTATGTTCATTCCATGTCTAGGTGGTTTAGTTACGGTTTCCTTCATCCCAACACCCAAAAACATGCCTGAAGGTGGACTGGCCAGGCTAAGTTTCCCCTTGGTGAAAACGAGTGTGTGAATGGGCAGTGGTAGCTCAGTTGTTAAGATTTTGGACTACTGATTGGAAGGTTGCGAGTTCAAACCCCAGCAGAGCTGCCACTCTTAAGGCCAACTGCTCAGATGTATAAAAGAATTAAATGCACATCACTCTGGAGAAGGGCATCTGCCAAATGCAATAAATGTAAATGTGTAAATGTGTAACCTACCCAGTGTTCCCAGGGTAGGTTCTGGATCCACCACAACCTTGACCATGATAAAGCAGTTCCTGAAGATGAATGAAGATGAACAACTGAATGAACTCTTTCCATTCATTGCAATCCCATTAGGTATAAACAATTCCTCAACCCAACAATCAAACAACAACGTGTCCTTATCTCATTGATGTCGAATCCGAAATTGGCCGAGAAATGACGAGCACCTGCAAAATTCTCACTGGCCACCTACATCCAAGTCATTCCGAACAGGTTTTATCATTCTGAAATTTGGAATCGCCTTCCATACTCCAGCAATTAAAGCAGGCTGCTTCACTCTCACTCTCGTTCCATTCACCCCTTGTCATGACATCAGATATATTGTTCAATTTTTGCCCATATAATTATGGATCATATATTCAGGGGCTCTTTATTGATTGTGTGACTGGTGAAAGGTTCGCTGGCTCGGCTGCACCCGAGGTAGAGACTTAATAAATTCTTCTTTTCTTGGAACTCTGTCAAACAAGTCCTGCCTTGCCTTTCCCCATGAATACATTAACAGGGCTGAGCTGATTGATTGGGGAGAGCGGAGGGAGGAGGGCGCACCAATGAACTCCCTCGCTCACCAAGATTAATAGAGTTTATTAAAGACTCTCTTCTCCTTTTAAATAATGCTAATGTAATGGGAGGCCAAAAAGTTTATTGGCGAAGGCTCGCACTCCGCTTCACTTTGATGTCGATCTCAAGTACATTAGCTTCGGCTGGTGGGCTCCAGAGGTAAAAGACTGTATCCGTAATGATGCTAGCTGTAGCTCAGAAGAGGAATGGGAGATATGGAAGAAATGGACGTGGATGATATACTATAGCAGTCTGGCTGCCTGTTACATGAGACTATAGAAAAAGCATTATGAAGATATTTGCTACCATCACTACAGTATTACAAAGGTTGAATCTAGAACTAATAAGGGTTCTTTTGTTCCTCTTGGGATTCCTTTAAATGTTCTATGTAGAGTGCTTTCCTGTCAGAAAGGGTTCAGAGCAGCCCTGTTTTAGGACCGTTAGAGTCTTAACTAATGGACCCTTAGTTAGTCCAAGGAACCCTTGAACTTTAAAAAGAGTGCTTCAATAGTTCACTTAAAAACGACATTAAATCTAGATCTTCTATTGGTCACTTTGGGGGAACCTTTCAAAGTTCTACGTAAAACATAAATAACAACATACCCTAATAGAGAGGTTTCTGATTGTATCAAAAAATGCTTTGACAGTAAATGGATCTTTGCTTCCCACAATGTTCTACTTGGAATACACTCTGTTAGGGAAACACTGTTGTGGAATTGGTCCACATAAACCAATTATGGGTTCCCAAGAGGAACAAACCGAAGAAGCAAAGAACCCTTAACTATCCAAATTCTTTTTTGGATGGGAATTTTTTTTTTCCTTCTTCAGAAAAGGTTTTACTTGAGAGACTCTCTAGTAGTACAGCAACAGAGTTCTACATAGACCATTCAAGCATTCCCAAGAGGGCCTTTTAAAGCACTAGATGGAACCTAGGATGGTATTCTTAGACACACTTTTAGAAGCCATGAAGGTTCTTTGCTTGTCATTCTGATGGAAGCTTCATGCAGAGTTGTTTTTCGTTTTTTGTTGTTGTTGCGAGAACAGTTCAAAGAAGAACCCCTCTGGGACGTGGAGAACCCTAAATTATCCAAAGAAACTTTCAATAACCAAATTTAAAGAGTGTCGACATTTGAATTATGCATTGATATTTGGCTTATACCTGTAAATCAGCACTCCGGTTGGTTGGAACGAACCAAAATATCTCCATGTGGTCAAATGATCTGTAAGTTTGTATAGCATTTGCATAAGGTCAAGTTTACACTCTTATGTAGTTTTGTGGATTTTTCATAAGATTCTCGAATTCCCAGAATCAGATTCTGTACTTTTTTATTTGATACATTTTTTTTTTTTTTTTACTTTCCATTGAAAACTGTTTATTAGTATTTCTCAGGCTCAACTAGGTTTAACATGCAGTCAGAACCATGCTTATCTAAACAGCCCGGTCTGCAACACAGACCACAGCGTGTCCATTCACAATCTGATAAACGCAACGTGTTGGCTCATCCTCTGCAATCTTGATGTACATATATACATATACATGTGTATGTGAATTTAGGGAATGTACTATGAAACTTTCAGTGGGCAGGTGCAGGGTATGTGTGGAAACGGAAAGTGTGAGCTCTATAATAATGATGAGGCCTCCACATGTCAGACATATAAACTTCACTATCGATTTCTCTTCCTCAATAAAATGAACACACCACTCATGAGCCTGTCTCGTCTCCATTCCATATAAATGTCCGGAGGGTGTTTCACACGAACGGCCATTAAAGACACATAGGCTGGGAGAGAGAGAGAAGTTCTGATCCTCATGCTACATGCTGATATAAGCACTGAATATTTATACTGATTTAGCAAAAATATTTTTGGAGGTGTAGGACAACCCATTGGACGTCGCTATGTCTGAATTCTGGAAAACAGCCAAGAAAACCAATTTTTTGTTTTTCCTCCAATAACATACTTTGACATTTGTACCTTAAGAAAGCGTAAATATAATTTTACCGAAATTATGAGGTAACAGTTTTATTTATGTTGCTTTCTAATCTTGCCTTGGCGACTGCCTGCTCAAAAGTCTGAAACGTTACTAGCTAAATAGACATTTAATTCATTTTGTATTCAGATATCAGTTGTCAAAATATCCACAATGTTCCAGCACCATCACATCATCAAATCAGAGAAGAGTGTTTTAAAATGTTTAAAGGACCGAATAAAGAGACATTAATGACACAAAATGTACTGTAGTCAACAGAACCGACTGATTTAATCAGTAATTATTTCCCCACTGATGTTTGCCTGAACAAAGATCAATTGAGTGAAAAGTTGACACTGAGGCTTGTGTTTAAATGCTGCAAGTGATTTTTGTCCTCAGATCAAACACAGACTGACATGGGGGTTAGGTTATACTGTACATGTGGAGGTAAGTGGGGCATCTTTTATTAAGCGCTATCATATTACTTGTAATTAAGATGTGTGCACATAAGACACAAATTTCAGTTCAGGAAAAATATTTCTATTCCAGAACAATATAAAGTAGAAAATGTCCAAAATTGATTATGTGAAGGGTTTTCCACTAATTGTAACAGTGAAAAATGTTGCTATGCACGTGAATATCTGAATAACTCTTTTTGTTGTTGTTTTTTTTTTTTTTTTTTTTTTTTTTTTGCATTTTCCATTCTGTCCCAACTTTTTCGGAATTGGGCTTTTGAGTAAAGTGAGTAAGTAAGCAAAGTAAGTCAAGCAAGTAAGCAAAGAAAGTAAGTAAGTAAGTAAAGAAAGTAAGTAAAGAAAGTAACTAAGTAAGGAAGTAAGCAAAGTAAGTCAAGCAAGTAAGTAAGTGAGTAAGTAAAGAAAGTAAGTAAGTAAGTAGATAAGTAAATAAAGAAAGTAAGTAAAGTAGGTAAAGTAAGTAAAGAAAGTAAGTAAGTAAATAAGTAAAGTAAGTAAGTAAGTAAGTAAGTAAAGAAAGAAAGAAAGTAATTAAGTAAGTAAAGTAAGTAAAGTAAGTAAGTAAGTAAGTAGGTAAGTAAGTAAAGAAAGTAAGTAAGTAAAGAAAGTAAGTAAGTAATTAAGTAAGTAAAGTAAGAAAGTAAGTAAGTAAAGTAAGTAAAGTAAGTAAGTAAGTAAGTAAAGAAAGTAAGTAAGTAAAGTAAGTAAGTAAGTAATTAAGTAAGTAAAGTAAGTAAGTAAGTAAGTAAGTAAAGTAAGTAAGTAAGTAGGTAAGTAAGTAAAGAAAGTAAGTAAGTAAAGTAAGTAAGCCAAATAAGTAAGTAAGTAAGTAAGTTAGTAAATAAGTATGTAAGTAAGCCAAATAAGTAAATAAGTAAGTAATTAAGTAAAGTAAGTAAGCAAGTAGGTAAGTAAGTAAGTCAAGAAAGTAATTAAGTAAAGTAAGCCAAATAAGTAAGTAATGTGATGTAGAAGGTTTTTCTGTGGTTCTAGGTCCCAGGTGTCGAACTCAAAACCGACACCCATACCCGTCTCACTGTCTCGTTTCGTTTAGTCTGTGTGAACTCGCAAAATAAATAATACTGAAACAGTCCATAGTACACGATTACTCAACAATTTCATCACATCTAGAATTCACGTCAGACCTGTAACATAGTGATCACCCAGATTATGTACAGTTCATGCACCCTTACAAGCACATTGTCACAGAATTGAAGATGAGGCGGATGCAAGTGCAGATGATTCACTAAACAAAAGTACAAAGAAACAAACCACAGGGTGAGCACAAGAACCATTAACATGAGCTATAGACACAAGGCAAGAATCATACAAACTAGAAACGATAACATGGTACACACGAAACAACAACAACAACACAAGCGTGAGAAAGACTTATATACAACACAAGACAGGACTTATATAAAAGTGCTAATTTTATTACGTGGTGTCTGATGTGGTCATGTGCTGTGCAGTGGCTGATGGGTCTTGTAGTTCTTGTTTGGCGCTACCCTGACACACGTATATGCTCGCATCTTACAGTGCTAAAATGCTGTGTAAAATGTGTGATCTTTTGTCTTTGATGCAAGATCTGAGTGTAAAAAAAAATTCCGAAATGCATAAGGTGTCCTCCTTTAGGGTTATTCAGTGATTGATTCCAAATCCTAAAATGTATCATGAAGCTAAGAGAGATGGGAGAGCAAAAGGACATGTACGTGTTTGTTTAGCACAGTAGAATTTTCTTAAATCTCATTAATAATGTTATGATATAAAAAACAACAACAGATATATTTTTAAAAAAAAATACATGCATACAGCTGCAGAGTTTTACAAAGATGTTATCGTGTCTTTTTCCTGGAATTGATAACATTTTGAGTTACTGGTGTCAATCCATAGAATATATAACATGTTAGAAAAAATGAATGGCTTTAGGTTCCGGTCCTTCAAAGGCTAACGATGTGGCATGGGCAGAATTTGAGTTTGACACCTCTGGTATTGGAGGTGCCATCCCAGGGGAAAGAAAGAGAAAGTTAAAGGTAGGCAGTAAGAGAGAGATTAGCCAGTTGAGATTTAAAAAGCTCTTTGAGCTTAGATAAACTTGTTGGCAGGACCATTGTGAGCCTCTCCACCATGACACCCTTCTCCTTGATAATACCATTGCCATGCAAATAAGCTTGTGTGTGTGTGTGAGATGTAGCTGAAAGAAGGAAGACACAGCTGCTCGATTGAGCCAGATACAAAACCGGCCCTTTCCTCTACTGGGCACAATAAAATGGGGAATGCGCTTGTGTGTGTGTGTGTGTGTGTGTGTGTGTGTGTGTGTGTGTGTGTGTGTGTGTGGAGGATAGAATTCTCTCCCTCCTCACCTTCCTAGGCAGACAGGAAGTAGAAAGCAGGGGGTTCCTCAGACAGTAGTGCATGGCCGATCGAACTAGACAGCCTGAACACACACCTTGTCATCCCCAACTGTGTGTGTGTGTGTTTTTTGTCAAAGTGTGCCTCAAGTGTTACCGCCTCCTCTCTTGTCATGCTAAACCAGTGTCACTCGGTGGAACTCGAAGGTCTCTTCTCATACATGCTCCAAATACTCTTAACACAAACACACACAATTTCCCCCTCTAACGTCCATGCTTCCTGAGTCACAAAGAGCTTGTGTACATCTGAATGAGCAGAGCTACAGACTCACACTGTGTGGGATGACCAGCCGAGAGGCAGTGGCGCTTGACCAGGGTGCGTGAATGAAACAGGAAAAGTGGGGAAAAGCTTGAGAAAGGGTCTGGAAAAATCCACTCAGTGGTGCAGATTAGTACAACAAAACATTCTCGACTGTGTCTGAGACATGGCTGGAAAATACTTGATAGTAATTGTATTTCATTACACTACATTTATACATCATTACTTTTTTGGAAGATTTGTATTTTACACAAGAGTTATGGAAATTGGATACTCTTTAACATTTTATTCCTTACATTTTCATTTTGACCGTCAAACTACACGTTAAACATCACAAAAGCTATGAGAGTATTGTTTTTCTTTTGCCCAGATGACATGTACTTCAAGTAAGTAAGTAAATAAGTAAGTAAGTAAGTAAAGTAAGTAAAGTAAGTAAGTAAGTAAGTAAATAAGTAAGTAAAGTGAGTAAGTAAAGTAAGTAATAAATAAGTAAATAAGTAAGTAAAGTAAGTAAGTAAGTAAGTAAATAAGTAAGTAAAGTGAGTAAGTAAAGTAAGTAATAAATAAGTAAATAAGTAAGTAAGTAAGTAAATAAGTAAGTAAAGTAAGTAAGTAAAGTAAGTAAGTAAGTAAGTAAGTAAAGTAAGTAATAAATAAGTAAATAAGTAAGTAAGTAAGTAAGTAATTAAGTAAGTAAGTAAGTAAAGTAAATAAGTAAGTAAAGTAAGTAAAGTAAGTAAATAAGTAAGTAAATAAGTAAGTAAAGTAAGTAAAGTAAGTAAGTAAAGTAAGTAAGTAAGTAAGTAAAGTAAGTAAGTAAAGTAAGTAGTAAATAAGTAAATAAGTAAGTAAGTAAGTAAATAAGTAAGTAAAGTAAGTAAGTAATTAAGTAAGTAAGTAAGTAAAGTAAATAAGTAAGTAAATAAGTAAGTAAAGTAAGTAAATAAGTAAGTAAAGTAAGTAAGTAATTAAGTAAGTAAAGTAAGTAAGTAAAGTAAGTAAGTAAATAAGTAAGTAAATAAGTAAGTAAAGTAAGTCAAGTAAGTAAGTAAATAAGTCAAGTAAGTAAGTAAATAAGTCAAGTAAAGTAAGTAAGTAGATAAGTAAATAAGTAAGTAAAGTAGGTAAGTAAGTAAGTAAGTCAAGTAAGTAAGTAAATAAGCAAGTAAGTAAGTCAAGTAAGTGAGTAAGTATGTCAAGTATAAAGTCAGTAAATAAGTCAAATAAGTAAGAAAAGTAAGTCAAGTAAGTAAGTAAATATGTCAAGTAAGTAAGTAAGTCAAGTAAATAAGTCAAGTAAGTAAGTAATTATGTAAAATAAAGTTGGTAAGTAAATAAGTCAACTCATTGTTATGTTCATTCTGCTTTTACGTTGTTTATTTAATGAACATAATGGCTGTGCTAGCTACCTCATTCTGAGCATCTACAATGATCAGGGTTGACTATTAGAGCATTCTGACCAGATCTTTGACCAGCCAATTCATGGCAATTATATAAGTTATTCTTAACTCTTCCTAAATATCTGAATATACAATACTTATATCTCAGACAATTCTATCGTATTAGAGCTCAGGTAGGACTTTCTTTTGCAAAGATTGACACCTCCATAAGCTTCATGACCATGAATACAGGCATGTCAAACTTCATTTCACAGGTAGACAAGCAGGAGATTGCAAAATAATTAGTGTTAATAGGACATATGGCATGGTAAAATCCCAAGAGCCTTAGCATCTCCTTTTTATACAGCCTCTTCTCTGAAACCATGCTGTTTGCAGATGAAATATACAACTGGTGACCTTTGACCTCCAGTCTAGGGCTGAAGGTCATCTGGCTCTTTTACGTACACAGATGAGCCTCTCTTCCGTAAACGATAAGGCAAGCAGTGCAGGAGAGAAAGACAGAGCAGCAGGGCCACGGAGTTAAAACAACAGCTGAGATGACAATTAATAGGCTGAAAGGCGTGTAACTGTCATCCATTTCCCCTCCACCAGCTCTACACTGCCTCTTTCCTTTTCTAAACACACATCGGCTTGTATTATTGTCCTCGGGAAGTATTACTGCTGACTTGGGTAATACTATTACTAAAAAATTCTAATGCTAGATGTAGTTCAAACCCCTTAGCCTTGGTAATCAAAATCTAAATACTAAATGTAAAGAAAAGCATTTGGCATTTATAAAGCTCTAACTCCCTATTTATTCTTATGAACCTTCTGCTATTTGGCTTTGGTCTGATACCATGTTCATTTACTCATACACATGCTTTACTCATGCTCCAATACCAACATCTGATACCACATAATACCATGAGATGTAAGGCAATACAATGTCGTGCTAATGAACAGATGACACAAAATGGAAGGATGTGCTCTGCTCAAATATCAAGAAGAGAAACTACAGTATTGTTCTACAAAACTAACCAGATAAAATGTCTTAAACGAAAAACTCAGCACGAGGAATTCATCGCTAGCAGCAAACGCTGTCTACAAGCTAGGTGATTGAAAATAACAGCACTTACCCAGTATGTTGTTCTTGATGATCAGCCACTATTGTCATTGACAATGAGGGATTTTGATACAATGAAGGCAATAAAGCATAGTTTACTTAGCTGTAGAGAAGCACTTTATCAAAACTTAACAAAATCTTTTTTTCCCTTCAATAAAAATTTTTTAAAAAACTGTATTGTGTGTGGAGTTTGCATGTTCTCCCCGTGCTGCGGGGGTTTCCTCCGGATACTCCGGTTTCCTCCCCCAGTCCAAAGACATGCATGGTAGGCTGATTAGCATGTCCAAAGTGTCCGTAGTGTATGAATGGGTGTGTGAAAGGTTATGTGTTTGTGCCCTGCAATGGATTGGCACCCCGTCCAGGGTGTACCCTGCCTTATTCCCGATGCTCCCTGGGATAGGCTCCAGGTTCCCCGCGACCCTGTAGGATAAGCGGTATAGAAAATGGATGAATGGATGTATTGTGTGTTTATTCCGGTTGCCCTTGTTTTATATTGTACTTCATTGAAAATCTAAAACTATTTAGTATGAGATATACCCAAAAACAGAAGAAATCAGCAAATACTATTTCACAGTACTGTAGTTGTCCCCAGAAGTGAGGCCTACTGCTGAAGAACTGGACAATACTCTGAGACTTTAAGGGGGTTAATGGAGACATTTGTTCGCCAAAAGGGATAAATACACACACTCACAACTCCACACCCAACACCATTCAAACAGCTCTCCGGGTTCATCTGGTGGCCATCACAGAAGTTTGCAATTTCTCAGTTTGCCATCATGATATGAGTTACACAAACCTAAACAAAGACTGTGAATAGAGACATAAACATTGAAGAAACCAATTACAAACACATGCAGCGCCGCCATGGCTTTGGCATCGTGGCCTTGTTGCGTTTCTGCTTTAACTTAGCAGGCTGTAAATTCAGCCCTCGCCTTGGACCGCTAGCTGGATTAGTGGCTAAATTTCTAAAACATGGAGACACATTATGCTGCTCTAATTGTCACTGACACCAACCAGCTCTAGAAAAACACACTTTCAGCCTAATTTCTTTTAAGCTCCGCCATGATTGTGGATATTATAGTATGTAAGGATTATACAGTATGGTATCATGGTAAAAACAGCACTTAAATTTGACCTTGTATGATAAATGGTTCTTGTGCAGTCCTGTGTGTAATTTCTTTTTCTTAATGGTTATTCCTCAATACTGCTCATTATACAATGGGCTGACAGCTGGCATGCAGCTGGTCACATACCCCCATGTATGCACTCACACATACGCGCACATACATACATACACACAGGCAGCATGCAATTTAGAACAGTTTTTAAAAAAAAATCATTACAGGAAGTAGTGTCAGGACGGCGGGACAGCACAGACGCGCTAAATCCAGCACCGGATCCGTCATCATGTTCTTCTTCTAAAGTTGCCCCTTGATCTCCTGGCATTTTCATATTCTCTCTAATACACACCAGCTTAACATTTGCGTCTTTCTAAATGTGTAAGAGACGACAGCTGGGTTATCACAAGTCTGTGTTTGGAAAGCCTTTCACAAGTGCAGATCTCATATCAGAGCATGTGCTATTTTTTTTGTTTTGTTTTGTTATACAATAGACCCTGTCATGAAGCAGCTTTACAGAAATCCGGATGTTGATTTAGATCCCTAATGAACAAGTCAGTGGAGACAGAGGTGAGAAAAAAAAAAAAACTCTGAGAAAGAGTGTCTTAAAAGGATGTTTAGTGTGAGCAAATTGTGTGTAAGTGTCCTGAGATGAGCACAGGACAGTCTTCATGAGTACAGCAGCAGTACTTACTGTACCTACTCAAAGGGAAATTCTCTCCCTAGATCCATCCGTCTTCTATACCGCTTATCCTCTTCAGGGTCACGGGGAACCTGGAGCTTATCCCAGGGAGCATCGGGCATAAAGCGGGGTACACCCTGGACAGGGTGCCAATCCATCGTAGTGCACACAATCACACACACACTCACACACCCATTCACACACTACGGACACTTTGGACATGCCAATCAACCTACCATGCATGTCTTTGGACTGGGGGAGGAAACCGGAGTACCCGGAGGAAACCCCCGCGGAGAACATGCAAACTCCGCACACACAGAGCCACGGGAATCGAGCCCCCGACCCTGGCGGGATTTAGTCATTTCAACATTTACTGTTTATTAATACTGACTCAATAATGAAATTCTGAGTTTTTGGTTTTTGACTGAAATCCCCCCTCCCCCCACCCCTCTAAATACTCACTATTATAATTGCCTTTACTATCCTGTCCTTTAAATTGTTGAATATAATTTCCGTCTACTGTCTGATCGACAAAATAACATTGTAGTTGTAATGTATAGTATCTGCTATAAATATAAATCTAGCAGTGAGTTAAATTAGCGACTTGTTCACAAACGGCACATCACTATTAAACACATCTATCTAAAGGAATGAAGGAAATAAATTCCTCTGTCGCATTTAGATAAAGACTTTGCTGGTTACTTTTAAATTAATATTTAATAAGTAAATATATATATATATATATATATATATATATATATATATATATATATATATATATATGAAGCATTATCATATTTGTATTTGGGGAATTTTCCTCTGTGGCTCTTCTTGAGAAAAGAGCATTTGGCTCAGTAAAGCTATGGAGGATTCCTTTGTGAAATTCAGTAATATTCACATTTCCAGAAGTCTGTCCAAGCCCAGGCTTGCGAAATCTGGCACTCGCAGCACTTTTATGCAGGTGGCCGAGTCTGCGAGTGTCGTTCCAAAGCCTGTACACGTGGGAGAAGCGTAGGTGTCTCCTGTCGCTTAAACAGGTAGCGCTGTCTGTCACAGTATCTCACTTAACAATTTCATGCACTCATGATGAAACTCGAGTCTGAAACACAGTAAAACACATCTTTACAAGGATATTTTGAAAGTAAATCCTCTTCACTTTTCACCTCATGGTGTCGAACCTTAACCGTGGGTCTCCCTGATCGTTTAATGTGTTTCATGTCAGTGCAATAATCATAACTTCATAAATCAGAGTGAAGTTCGTATGCAGACGCCTGATGCAAAACCATGACAGAGTCACATGTTCAAACAGATTCATTTCGTTCATTTATGTAAATCAATAACTTCAACAGAAAGAGAAAGACACCTAAAGAACCATTCCGTTATAACATAACTTTCATTGCCTATCATACACAAACACACATTCAAAACACAAAGAAAGCGATAAGAGTTGCTGTGTTTGGGCCAGTAAAGCAGATCCAGATGGAGGAGGCCTTGGTTGTCTCCCCCCACTGCCTGCTTTTCGGCTCCGGGGGTTTACGGCGCGTGTATAATTTTAAACTCAATGGCTGCATGCGGAGCTACAAATTAAATAAAGCAGCAAGCTGGAGACCATTATCATCTCTCCCATTTCGCTAACATCTTTGAAGCATTTAAAATGACAAAATAAATACGAGCGCTCAAACGCATATGCCTAACCAGCATTTGTTCTGTGGCATCGGTTAGAGAAATGAAAAGAGTGCACAGTAAACACAGATTTGTTTTCTTTCCTTTTCCATTCCTCCTTTTTCTGGTCATCTATGGGTTGGTTGTTTTTTTTTTTTTGTGAGCTGCAGTGAATGATCCTCTGAGGAGAAGAACGTTTGATTGGTTGAGGGTTTAATTAATGCTCATTTCACTCATTTGATTTTCAACACAAGACTCAGGGAAGAAGAAAGAGGAAAGAAAGCATTGACAGGTCAGCTAGAGGCTAGGGTTGAACCGAACAAGAAATTAAGCCCCACCTGCCACCAGCTATTGACCATCATTGAGAAGAGACAATAGGTAATGTTAACTATCAAAATAGAAACAGGTACGCTGGAAAGAGACCATAAAATAAAACAAACCCAGTACTTGTGGGTTTAGTGACAGAGTACGTTGCCTTTTGAAGTAGCCGAAGCCACAGGAATCTAGTCTACACTTTCATCTACACATTATTATGTCTATGTGGAAAAACCTTCCGTCATGTGTACATTTATATGTACGGTTAAATACAGGATGTGGCTGTCCTTTCTGAATTCCTATAACAGCCAGTTGCAATAACAATCTATTAGAGTTATTACAGTGCAATAATTCTTTATTATTCATTTATGACATTTGATTACAGTCACACCTAACTCTCAAGTTTCGAACCATTTCATCCCAGAGAAAGCTGTTCTCCTATAATCACTAAATAACCTTCCAGAATAGAACAGCTTATGTATTTTTAATGCACGTGGACACTTTCAGCTTCCTTTCATTTTTCACTTAACGTTTAAACCCTGAGAGGTTGAGCCTATTTCTGAACTTTTCTTTCTTTCTTTCTTTCTTTCTTTCTTTCTTTTTTTAATATTTATTTCCATGTCTCATTTTTGTAACTCAAAAAGACAGCCATACAAACAATTTTTTTTTTTTTTCAGGACATCTTAAGCTACTTTGACTTTTTTGCATATCTTGAAAGACATACATTTTAAATGGTAAATGGTCTGCACTTATATAGCACTTTTATCCAAAGTGCTTTACACTGTGTCTTATTCACCTATTCACACACACACACACACACACACACACACACACACTCACACACACCAATGGTAGCAGAGCTGCCATGCAAGGCACTAACTTGCCATCAGGAGCAATTTGGGGTTCAGTGTCTTGCCCAAGGACACTTCAGCATGTGGAGTCACGTGGGCCGGGAATCGACCGCCAACCCTACGATTAGTGGACAACCCGCTCTACCACCTGAGCCACAGCCGCCCCATTTCACATATAAAATTTATTTTTTTTGCTAGGAAATTATTTGAGAATTACTAGAGTTTTTTCTCTCTCTCGCTCTCTCTCTCTCTCTCATATTATATATTATATATATATATATATATATATATATATATATATATATATATATATATATATATATATATATATATGTAGAGAGAGAGAGAGAGAGAGAGAGAGAGAGATATTCACGCTGTATATGCTACCCTGCCATTAGTCACTTACTATCCATCTCAGTTATCAGATCAACTCTCACGGTGTCACAGTGCTTGTGTTCAAGTAACCCTTATTTTTCTTTAAAATGGCCAAAGTGCAAGAGTAGTGATGCTAGCAAATCACATGTGCCAAAGAGAAGTCATGAAAAGATGAAAATTCTCAATTTAATAGGGAAATTTTAAAAAAATCATATGCTGAGGTTGCAAGGATGTATGGTAAGAATGAATCTTCTATCCGTGAAATTGTATATCCTTTACATATCATAGGTATGTACAGTATATGATGTTTGCTACAGGGATCCTCTGGGAGGCTTGTAACCTATCCCCTGCGGATACGGGGGTCCTGCCGCATGTCGTTTTGATTTGCCTCACCCTCGTACATTATAGCTGAATAGGAAACACTAAAGAGAGCAAGTTTTGAAATTGTCTGAACAACTGAGATGGGAAAAGCTTCTACAATGAATGATATTAATGATTATGATAATTAATACTATTCTTGCTCAGAAAGCTACGCTATGAAAGCTGAATACGATATCAAAGCTGAAGCGATGACCGAAATTTTCATCTGTTTAATGTTATAATGGGTCACAGCATACTGAGAGGACATGGCAAAAAAAAAAAAAGAAAAAAAATGCCTGTAAATTGTGTTTGTCTTCGAAAGGACTAAACTGGTGACCTCATTCTGAATTATTAAATTAAAGGAAACAAAATGGTGGCTCTGTCATGCTGGAATGGTTTTCTTTCCATTTCGAGTGAAGCTCCAAATCACTAAAGCTCTTCAGACTGATCATCTTGTGGGTGTGGTCACTTCCAGGATGACCCCGCCCCCATCCAGAGGGCACAAGTGCTCATTGAATGGAGATGCAAACGATGTAAATCTAATGATATGGCCATCGCATTCACCAGATCTCATCCAGAACTGAACATATCTTTTAGAAGAACAGTGTTCATTACACCAGTACAGTTCCAGAGATGTGTAGAATTGATGTCAAGGTGCACCGAAGCTGTTCTAGTGGCTTGTGGTGGCCCAACACCTTTCTAACACACTTCATGGTGGTTTTTCTTTTAATTTGTCATCTGTCTGAATGTCTCTCTTTGCATCTCTTTGCTTCTGTTATTCAGCACATTAGGTTAAAATAATAATAAGACTATGTCATTACAGCTTCATGGAAGCTTCCCTTGTGTGTGTGTGTGTGTGTGTGTGTGTGTGTTAGCCTAAGGTGTGAAAAGGGAAGAACAGAGTGCTCCAATACTAATACCCCAAAGTCAATGTATGGCAGTGTGATTCATGGAGGCCGTTATTAACCGAGCGGTACAACAATGAGTAAAAATAACACGCGTAATTAAATGTGTCTACACAGAGCTCAGTCTCTTCCCGAAGAGATAAAAAGAAGCAAAAAAAGAAAGAAAAGGAAAAACACCACACTTCTGTCTCTCATGGGTATTTAAAAAAAAAAAAAAGATTTTTGCAATCTTTTTAGTAAGTAATAATAAAAAAAAAAGGATGGCAGCTTGGAAAAATCATGACACTTTTTTCCATTTTCAGGCCAATGAAATGTCCTTGGACAAAAAGTGGACACTTTACGAACCCTACCACAGATTCATTCTTTAAAAAGGTACATTAACCGACCATTAAATCTGCATCAAATATACAGTTCCTTGGAGATTATATTTCTAATAATGTTTCACTAAGAACGCTTTCATGCAAGTTCTTCTACAGGGATCAGATTGTTATTCTTCACATCATACATCTGTACCGGTCCTTTGCACTTTAGTAATAAGAGATCATTAGGGATTTAGACAGTTGACTGACAGCTCTGACACTATTTATGTGAGGTAGAAAGGCGAGAAAGACAGAGAAAGGAAGACATTTAATCATGAACATTAAAGAGAAAAGGGAAAACGCTGCATATTTTGTCACAACTGCTTATTAAAAAGCAAGGAATTGTACATAATAGTGCTGATGGACTGGATAAGGCTTGGCAAGTTCATTTAAAGCATGAAGGAGAAATTTGAAAGCTGTGCGAAGCTGTGAGAGACATTTCTCACACCAAGATGGTCTCAGTGGAAAGTTACGAAGGCTAAGGTTAATGTTAGGGTTAGGGATAAGGACAGGGTTAATGTTCAAAATTATTCTTAGAGCGTGTCCCAAAAGTGTCCATACATTGGGGAAATTAACACTTTTTAGCAAAATGTCTTCCAAAATTTTTCATACTTTTTTTTTTTTTTCTTTTCTCCAGATAGCCTTTAAGAACACCTTTGATAAAAGAAGAACGTATTGAAATCGTTCTCATGGCTGGATCTGGAAGCTATCGCAATGATGAGATGGACTTTAGCAGGAAACATGGCCGGAAGCTCAGACGCGACACTGTTACCAAACTTAATAACAAATTCAAAATGACTGGAAATGTCGCGGACCAACCGAGAAGTGGACGTCCACGAACATCCACTGACGTAGACACGACCGACGTGGTGCTGGCAAACATAAATCCCCTACGTATGGAGACTTTTGGGACACCCTATACATTAACTCTACTTTAGATCATCACAGGGGAAGCAGCAGCACGATACATAAAATCATGCAAATGAAGGTCAAGAGCTTTATGTTTATCAGAATGCAAAAACAAAAACATGATCTCAGTGATTTTTGACTGCCAGGGCTGCTTTGGAATATTTCAGAAACTTGCTAAACTCCTGGAATTTCCACACACAACAGTCTCATTCAACAGAGTGGAGTGAAAAACAAAAAACATCCAGTGAGTGGCAGTGCTGCAGGCAGAAATGCCGTGTTGATGAGAAACAGGAATCACGGGAGAATGGCCAGACTGTTTTGAGCTAACAGGAGGGTTACGGTAACTCAAGGAACCACTCTTAACACCCATGGTGAGCAGAATGCACAGAAGACCTTAGACAGGTTCCATGCCTGTCAACCAAACACAAAAATCTGACACTACAGCGGACACAGGGCTCACTGAAAAAAAAGACCAGGCCACAAAATGTCTGACAATCTCAAAGGAAGTTGATCCATTCAACTATATACAGTAACAAGACATTAATACTTAAATATTACCATTATTAACGGTTATTCATATATGACCCAGAGGTTGTTAATGTACACGCTTCATTATTTCCTCATGCACTAATGATCAGTGCATGTATTATGCAGGTATTAATCATTATGAAAGCATTAGTACATATAATAATAAATGCGTTCCCACTTGTTTTTAATTTGTGGACCTTACAGTAAAGTCTTACCAAGTGTTATCATCTGAACGAGATCAGGTTCCTCACTCACGCAGATGTTTTTCGGAAGTGATATTTGGGCATGTGTCTGGGAGAAAGAAACGACAAGTGTGTGTATGTCGGGTTTGATGCAAGAGGATTATCCCATCAAGACCGGAGATAACTGAAATTAAAGGGTTAAGAATGAAATCAAAGTGGTAACTAGCGATAACTTTATTCGCTGTATGATGTCAGAGGTTGTCGTCTTGATCTGGGATAATACGAATATTTATTTGTATTTTGTCGCATTAATTAACTGTTACATTACGTGTCTGGCTAGATGAGTTAGATGACTGGTTTAAATAAAGGTTTTCTGTCCTGTTTGCACCACTGATCGATTGATCGTTCGCACCATTCCCTTATTTATTTTTTATTATTTTATTTTTGTACTCAACTGGACAATGATCCCCCCCCCCCCCCCCCCCCACCCCATCCCATCCATGTCCCTTTAGGTCAAGAAGGACTTCTCGAGTTTCTTTCCATTTCTGCCTGAACTTCGAGCCAATGACGGACTGAGGACTGTGGAATGTCAAACGCCACAGAGGGCAAGATGGGAAAACCTGTCTTAATGTTGTGTGACTGATGCAACCTCCCTGATCTCGCTCACATTTTAATGGAGCTTGTAACGGGTCTAAATATATACACTTCAGTAGCGCACTTACACGCACTTTCCCCAGTCAGACGTGCTCTCCGGGGAATGTGTGTGTGTGTGTGAGTGTGTGTGTGTGTGTTTGTGTAATGGCACCTCTCAGGGTGGAAATATCGTTCACTTTAATCATAGAACGTCTGAGCTAAATCGTCAGTTGAAGCTGAGAGAGGGATTGGGATGCTGGTGGAAGGGGCGAGGGGGGAGGGGGGGGTGTAAACTAAGGATAAAAAATAAATAAATAAATAAAATAAAGTAGTGGAGTAATGAAGAGAACTAAAGTTTCATCCTGAGTGAAAACCTCTAGCGGCAACCCAAACACTTACCTCTGGCACGGAGAAGAATTCATCCAGCTTAAAAATGATTCCCTGCCCACACGAGGCATTACACCGCTGTCAGAGTCAGTCAGAGAAAGAGGAGAGAAGGATTACAGTGCAGAGGAGCACTGAGGGGAAAGGAAGCACAACGAGTTGTTGCTTAGACAAGAGTTGGAACCAGGCACGATAAAGCGATCTGGAAATGGCCGCGTCTGGTGCCAGCGCATTAAGGAACTGTCAGAGTGCTTTAGAATATTGAGACGTGCGGCTACTGTGGATAATATATACACGAGGACATTATACGCTCGCGAACGCATGCACATATGTCTCTCTCACACAGTCAAGTACACACACTAACTCTCCTTTACTTTATGTGTCACATGTGCCACACCCATGTTTGTGCAAACTCAATCAAATGATTTTTGAGTAGCAATAAATCAGCCTGTGTTTTGCTTGGCTGGGAATCAGGTTTGCTCTCCTCACTCTCTGTTCCCTACTCTTCACACATGTTTACACACACACACACACACACAAACACACACGCAGCTCCTGGATCTGCTTTCCCTCAGTGCATTATTAGTATTATTTGAGTTTATTTATCAATCATCACCTGATTATAACTGGCAAAAAGCACAATTACACACTCGCCACCAGACAGAAAGAGATGGGAAAAAAAACAAAAAGCAAACTGATCTGGAAACAGCAGGACTCACAGCACAGTTTTGGCTAACAGCAGCATTGTTACACCCTAGCCTTGAGCTGGATGGGGGGGGAGGCTGGGATTGGGGCATGATGTAAACTGATCTGGAAACAGCAGGGATCTGGCTTTGACCAGCGCCAGTTGAAAGGTGAAAACACTGGTCATGAGAAGAAAACAAAATGAAAAGGCAACTAAGCCCAAGGATACGATGTTCAGAAAGATTAAGCACGTAAAGAAAAGCTGTTTTCTGTCATCATTCTCTGGTTACAATCCGAGAGAGAAAGAGATCCCGGTGAAGATCATGTGACACAGATCCTGTGTGTTTAAGCAAAAGGTTGTTAGAACATGCCAACCAGGCTTGACATTTTATTTCATGTGTACAATGGTCTTTATTTCATTTATACAGACTTCCTGGTGGTGTATAACAACCTGTACTAGTAACAATTTATTAGATTTATTACATCGCAATAATACTGTATTATTCATTTATTACACCCGCGCTCACGGCCATGCTTAATTCTCAAGTTTCGACCAGCATGTACCTGTACCAGGACCACTTCATGCTAAAACATGATCAGACTCAACTAAGCACTTAGCATGCCTATGATCATGTCAAAAATGTAAAAAAAATATATTTAAAAAAAAAATCACCAGCTTAGATCTGGTTCTATCTGACATGACCAGGCTTCGATAGTGCAGAGAAACACACCAAGCACAAAAACAAACTTGAAGTCCACTTTTAGAGAGAGGTATTGCTTACAGAGGGAGCCCTGTTAGTGCTGCTCCGACAACACGACGGCTTGAGGCTTTTACTGGCCCTCAACGGCCCATGAAACATATATTCCAGTGACAGCTTGACGGAGGAAGAGTGAGGGGCCACTGGAAGGAGGAGACAAGGTGAGGCTGATGTGTGATGCACCTACTGTGTCACCTGACTTAACACTAGGATCAGTATATTAAATATAATGGAAAATACTGTATTTATAAGTATATAGAGTTTCCAGATATTTGACTGTAAATAAACGCCCTACTCGTTTACAGTTCAATCCTAGAACATAAAAATTCAGCGAGACCTTGCTAGTCTCATCTAAACTAGGCAGGTTTCGGTGAACGTTCCGTGCGCCCACCGTTGTAGCCTCAGATTCCTGCTTTTAACTGACAGAAGTGGAACCAGATGTGGTGATCCACCTCAAGTTGTGATGTGTGGTGCATTCTGAGATGCTTTTCTGCTCATCATTGTTGTACAGAGTGGTTATTTGAGTTACTGTAGCCTTCCTGTCAGTTCGAATCAGTCTGGTTATTCTCGTCCGACTTCTCTCATGGACAAGGCATTTCCGCTCGCAGAACCACTGCTCAGTGGATTATATTTGTTTGCAACATTCTGTGGGTGTAAACTCTATAGACTGTTGTGTGTGAAACTCCCAGGAGAATCCCAGCGGTTTCTCAAATACTCAAACCAGGCTGTCTGACACCAACAACCATAAGTCACCGAGATCATTCCTCATTCTGATGTGAACCTGTATCTACATGATTTTATGCATCGCTCTGCTGCGACGTGGTTGGCCGATTGCATGAGCATGTGTACATGGTGCGTCTAGACTGAAAGTAAATAATGAATTAGAATCTTTTTTTAAGTAAATCATTAGACTGTCCTTGATGTTTTTAAACCTTGTAAAAAAAAAAAAATACATTGTTGACGTTGTTGAACACGTTTTTTTCATTGTTAAATGCAAGTTTTCTTTGATTCAGTATGTCCATGCTGACATATACAGCCATACACATGCATTCACACACACACACACACACACACACACACACACCAATGAGCAATGAATCAGTGGAGCTCCACAAAGGCCGCTTTAAGTGCTTACAGTGGCCCATAACTGTTCACAAGGAAAGAAAAACACCGCATCCCGTCCAGCCGCTGCTCCCCCTAGAGGGCGAGTAATGGGTAAGCGAAACGAAGCGTGTCCTTCATTAATGAGAAGATCACATTTTACCGGCAGAGGGACACTTTTAAAAGTGCAGAGATGGGGGGGGGGGGGGGGGGGGGGGTATGGGGTCTGTGTGAAACCTCAGGCAGAAAGCCTCTCTGTTTGGCTTCCAGAGTCATTAGCCAGGCTATCACCTGACACAAACGCAGGTAAAACAGCTCTAGACGCCGATTTCATCACGGCCGCTGGAAAAACACGCCGCAGAAACTGGAAACCGCATTTCCAAAATGTACCGCTCATGCTGCCTGTTGTTTTTGGACATGGACCTACTCTGGAGTTCCTATGCAGGAGTTAGCACAGAGTGGCCCGTGCCAGAGCTTTTAAGGAGCAGTAACCGATATGTGGCCTGGCCAGCCGTGGCTCGAAAAACCGGAGTTATTAAAATTTCAGCAAATCCCGCAGGAATGTTTTACATGTTTACTAGGTGTACGTCAAAGTGAGAGACAACACTGCTGAATTATGGGCCGGATTGGATGCGAGGGAATTCGACGCAAGCGGTGTGGGAGAGGGTGGTTCTGAATGAATAAGCAAAAGCATGGCTGGGGACTTCTCTACAGCCTGTAAATATATCAAACCCCTTCTCAATTCCATCCAGACACACAGAAACAGCATTAAAAATAACAGCGAACCCCGGAGCAGTACAGTATTAAACACAGGCGCTAGTTTTTTCCAAAGCTGTTAAGCAGCATTATAAATATACGAATTCTTGATGGGATAGCAGGCAGTAGGCAGACGTAAATAATCTAAGTACAGAGTCCGAGGTCTGGATGAGTTTAATAAAGGCTCAGCGTCTTCGTCATGTGTGTGGCTTCCTGCCTTAAACGAGTCTATCATGAGGTTCATGCAAAATCGTCGGATAAACAAGCATCGCTAATCTCTTCGGTCGGGACGTTTGGATAGCAGGCGACAGGATATAGTTGGCGGCAGCTGTTCGTTAAAAAGAACGCACAAATCGGATCTAAGTATGGCAACGGCAACAACTGTTAGCTGTTGACAAGCGCTTTGTAACGAGTGTTTGTGGTCCTTGGGAGGAATAGCGAGTCTGGATGCATTAATGGGAGAAAAAGCACTACAATTAGGGATGCCGACCACATTGGCCTCAGCCATTTCAAAAGCGTTTAAAATGTGTAATAAATGATCAAATGAGACAACTCCTTTTATGCTCACAGTAGGGTTTTCATTCCTCAGTGGCAGATTGGTTCTAATAACAGAGCAGAGCTTTGATTCAACGCTCTGTTGCCCCATACACTGCTCACACACAAAACATTTCCCTGCTCTCCATGAATAATCAGCGGTGACTGGCATACCGCAGGCATCCGTATCCCTTTTTCTGTCTCGGTCTTTTCTCTCGCTGGGTCACAGGATGGAGAAAGCTTCTGAAAGAGATGGCAGTTGGACAGTTCCTGCTCAGGTCCAATCAGGTCCGTATCAGATGTCCATCGAACATCGATTTGAGTTTTAAAACTTCAAAGGATTTTTTTTTTTTATTCCGGTCCTGCGAGAAGCCACGTGCTTGGAAACGTTCTCAGTTCTGTCAGGATACTTTTCCACGTTTGATTTCCAAGTTCAAAGTTCATAAATAATCATAGAGGGAATTAATCAAAGATTCAAAAAACGGTTACGGATCAGTCCAGGCGTACGGCTGTGTACCAGAGTTCAAGCCAACGATGGCAGTCAAACTGGGGACAACATGTGTTTCTGCTTTTTGGAGCTCCAGCCCGAGAAATGGGGACCGTCCCAGACGACTGCTGTGTATCACTTTACACGGATCGCCAGACACATCTGTTTGTAAAGTGAAATAAATCCACAGCAGTTTTATGTGTTTGTTGGGATTAAATTAGATCATGATTAATAGGGGCTTTAGGACCATGCAGCCCAGCGGTTGTAGTGTTATGATTATGGCCTGGTCAGGTCACTATGGACGAGCTCAGGATTGCCTTTACACGCACACACAAACACACTTTTATCAAGAACATGGCCTTACATTTGCTAATTCATAACAATTGTCCTTGTACAAAATGTTCTGAACGCTCGTATTGTTTTCTTTCGAACAACATCTGACCATATAGCTTATCAGATCAGGCTGTTCTTCAACAAACATGTTCATTTGTAATATCACAAGCTGCGTTTTTATGTCTTTATTAAGTTCAAAAGAGAGAAAAAAGAGAGACGGGTAAGAATGTGTCTGTTTAGAGCTGCTAATTTGTTTCATGCACGTTCCGGAACATTACGATGTAATCATAAATGGATAAAAATTGCGTCATTCTTTAATAAATGAAAAATGTTCGTCCCAGTCCAAGTAACTTGTCAAAACTGAAGTCAGGCAAAACTCATAAGGTGTCAGACAAGCAAGTGAGATTTCGTTCGCTTTCGTACGTATGAACGTGTACGAAGATCTACAATCTCTAACCACGCGCCTTACCTTAACATTCGAAACCTCCAGTGAATGCGCCTGACGTTGTTCATGTTAAATGTCCCTTTGAATTCTTTTCAAGAGCGTCATCAATGGAGCTGATTTTGAGAATTCAAATACGCTGGTGATATTCTACTATCCAGGAATTCACCTGTTAGTGTTAGTGATCATGAAGAACCCCTCCCACCCACTACATTAAACACTACAGGGACAGAGTACACCGAGCGACAGACTGCACCTGCCCCGCTGCAGGAAGGAAAGTTTTCACAGGTCATTTCTCCCGGCAGCCATCGGGCTGTATAACTTATCCATCTTTTTATCCATGCATCATTGTACATCTATGCATTATCTGCACTGGACACTTTACAGCAACTGTAACTACCACATCGATGAATAGCTATTTCACTTGTGAATAATACTGTATACATAATTATCACACTGTATAGAACTGTAAAACAATACACTGATTAACCATTACATTAAAACCAACTGCCTAATATTGTGTAGGTCAAAACAGCTCTGACTTTTCAACGCATGGACTCAACAAGACCTCTGAAGGTGCGCTGTGGTGTCTGGCATCAAGATGTCAGCAGCAGATCCTTTCAGTCCTGTAAGTTGAGAGGTGGGGGCTCCATGGATCGGACTTGTATGTCCAGTGCGTAACTCAGACTCTCGATCAGATTGAGATCTGGGGAATTTGGATGCCGAGTCAACACCTTGAAGTCTTTGTCATGTTCCTCAAACCGTTCCTGAACAATTTTTGCAGTGTGGCAGGGAGCATTATCTTGCTGAAAGAGGACACAACTTTTTTCAGCAATTTGCGCTACGATATCTCTTCTGTGGGATCGGACCAGACGTCTTAGAGACGCTCTGACCCGGTCGTCTAGCCTTCACAATCTGGGCCTTGTCAAAGTCACTCAGATCTTTACGCTTGATCAAGATTCCTGCTTCCAACACATCAACGTGAGAACAGCCTGATCACTTGCTTCCTAATATATCCCACCCCTTGACAGTGACCATTGTAACAAGATAATTAATGTTATTCACTTCATCTGAATAAGACCTGAATGTTATTCACTTAATGTGATGTCTGATCAGTGTATGCTGTATTTCCTGCACCTTATAGGTGTGAAAAACACGGGAAGAGTCAAGAAAACTTCCTAAAATCCTAAAGGCAGTAGTGTGAGAGTAGGAGACACAGAGAAAGAGTGGAAGTACAAGCATAGTTATGCAGCCCTCCCTACATTCCTGCTCTGCTATTCTGTTTTCCCCATCACAAACACTAATGCACTTAGTCCTGAGTCCAACACCGAGTCCAACAGGCCAGCATGTGAAGCACAAGTCCAAACTCCTCCAGCTGTCTCCGCAGTCTCCTGTTTACCCGTGATCTCTCGTGTCATGCCACGACAGCCTGTGTTTGTCATCAGAAAGCTACACCTCTCATCCGAGACCTCTGCAGACCCAAAGCCAGGGCCAAACAGCTTTACCCCGACAGCAAGAGGGCTGGTTGGGATCATGGAGCTGGCTGTTGTCTGATGCCAGTGGATGACATTTATCATTCCCCAGCACTGGGCATGTTAAGAGGTTTCAGACCATGGCTGAAGAATGAGACGTAGCATTTTGCGAAAATCATGAGTGTAGTGCATTGTGCATTTTTAAATGTGAAACAAGATTATTGTGGTACCATTATATCGTGTCGATCTGATCTTAATAAATATTTGGGACAATGTGTTTCAAATGGAGGAAATTTATCATGAACTAACACTAAGGAGACATGGAAGCTTGGCAAAATATATGCTTAACCTCGTCCATGTTGAGATTCCATGTTGAGTATTATTTAACAAAACTGCTCATGCTTCCTGTCAAGAACGGGTTTGAAATTTATGTAAAGATATGCAGAAATGGCGAGCTTTGACATTTCACTATTGGTGCACTTCCAAGGAGATCCAGTCTGGAGTCTGCCAAGAAGTTTGGAACGAGGCAATGCTAAGAATTTGACATAAGACACACTTTATAAATGTATTATTCTAAACAAGACTTGAAAACCTGACCCCATGGGAAATTTGTATGAATTTGAAATTGGAAAAAAAAAAAAAAATGTTTGGGATTTAGTTTTATTTCACACAAATGAAATAGAAAGTCATGTCGAGAAAAGATACAAACCCTATGCAAATTGTTACAAGTTTGCAAGTGTGGGACAATGTTCAAAAATTTGCAAATTCAAATGCTCGATGATGTATAATGGTATGAATGCTAGCCTTAGCCTCTGAAGTTGTATGAGACCGTGTTGATCATTTCCCCTTCCCTTTGCACAACAGCGCTGTTGAATTCTCAAGTCTGATTGGGACAGAAAGTGTTGATTAGTTTGCTATAACTGCAACTCTGGCAAGCCAAATCACAGGTTTATATTAATGTCTGTTCTAATAAGTTATTGTTTCTTTAGTAACAATTAGCAGAGATTTGCACGGTTGTTGTTCCACATAAACATCCATCCATCCATTTTCCATACCACTTATCTTACACAGGGTCGCTGGGGAGCCTGGAGCCTATCCCAGGGAACTTGGGGCACAAGCTGGGGGGACACCCTGGATGGGGTGCCAATCCATCGTAGCGCACCATCATGCACAATTTCACCCATTACCGACAAACTGTGCCTGAAAATGCCAAACAGCATACAGCAAATGGCCTTGGACTGGAGGAGGATAAACCGATAACCGTAGTACCCAGAAAAAAACCACAAAGGCACGAGGAGAACATGCAAACTCTCCTCACACAGATCAGATTCGAACCCTCAACCCTGAAGGTACATACTCTACACACTATAAGACTGGCGTGAGAGGAAAAAAAACAAAACAAAAAAAAAAACCTGATCCATTTTTTCAAGTACTTTTGAAAGACGGAGCAAAATACTAAAAGCAGGATCCTAGATTCAGCAGGTGTTCTGTGTGTTAAAATCAGTTTAACCCCACAGCATTATCGTTTAAGGAAATGCCTTAAAACTAGCCCAGGCAATTAAAAGCTGGCTGACAGAATGCAGGATTAATATAAGGAGTTGGAGTTCTGGCATGATAAGCCTATTCAGGATCCTCTCTCATCTGATAACATGATTATCCTCAATTAGATTTGATTTACCCTTTACCAAGCAGCTTGCACAGATTATGTTTGCCTTTTAAAGTTGAAATGCCAAAACGCTTCGATTGCTGCATTAAATGAAGGCCCGCGTGCGTTTCTTATGCTAAGTCAGAACATGCTCACCTGCTTACCAGTGTTTAGACGCCTGATAAAAATGTGATAAGATCATGACTTTTCAAGCAAATAGATGAAGAGTGTTAGATTATGTATGCCAAATATGATCTCGATGATATCTAAAGCCTTAATAATAGTGAAGCAAGTTTAGCAAATAAACTGCTGAGCAGTGATGAGAGACATCACACAGACACACACTGCTACACGAATGTTGTACTTAAGATTTCAGTGTGTTGGCTTGTTAATTATGCTTAATCATCTGTGAAGTGTATTATTCATAATTTGGCTGCTGATGTAGAGACTCACAGCGTGTAAGAGCTCATGCTGGATTAAAATCCAGCTGCCTTTCAGAAATACACAGCACGATTAAAACATTGTAGAATGGCATTATTAAATGACTAAATGATATCAATTTAACGTATTAGCATGCCACGTCTAAAGAAAGCCTGAATCTGAATGACATTTTATGTTTCCAGAGTCTGTTCATGTCCTAACACTTTTGAACACAATGATTATCCTGATAATTTCAAAGTTTATACAAATGGCACAAGCTGCCCTTGAAGGAAATCTGAAGGAATTCTGATCAATCCTGCCTGCTCCTAAAGGAATTCTGACCAATCTTGCCTGCTCCTAAAGATGTTCTGATCAATCCTGCCTGCTCCTAAAGATGTTCTGATCAATCCTGCCTGCTCCTAAAGATGTTCTGATCAATCCTGCCTGCTCCTAAAGATGTTCTGACCAATCCTGCCTGCTCCTAAAGATGTTCTGACCAATCCTGCCTGCTCCTAAAGATGTTCTGATCAATCCTGCCTGCTCTTTAAGGAAATCTGACCAGTCCTACCTGCTCCTAAAGATGGTCTGATCAATCCCGCTGGTCTTGAAGGAATTCTGACCAATCCCACATGTTCCTGAAGGAATTCTGACCAGTCCCACATGTTCTTGAAGGAATTCTAACCAATCATGCCTGCTCCTAAAGGAATTCTGACCAATCCTGACTGCTTTTGAAGGAATTCTGACCAATCCTGCCTGCTCCTGAAGGAATTCTGACCAATCCCTCCTACTCCCACATTTTTAACTGTACCACCATTATTTTATGATTAATTTAGTTGGTTCTATTTCCCAAGATATAAACGAATGACTAATTTAGCCTAGTTTATGTAGCACTTGAATACCAGCATCAGCTCTTGTTTAGGGAACCAGCAAACTTTTTAAAGAACTGGCCTACATTTGAAAGCTAAACCATTATCTTAATGGATGGCATAAAAACAAATAACCATGGAGGAATTTACTTCTGCCTTTGAGAACATACCATTCAAAGTGAAATCCTTCATTGCCTAGTGAAAGCACAAAGACACTGTTGTAGACATTGACTATGATTTTTAAAGGGAATGCTGTGTGTTTACTAGAGCAAATATCTCACATATGCACACAACAAAAGATTTTTTTTTTAATGTTTTTTTTTTAAAAAAAAAATATATATATATATTTTGGTTAATCATCTGTGAAATAACTTTGAGTGATGGTGATAGGGACACATTGTATGCCTGGGGTTAATTTGGGGTTAATCCTGGCAGTAAGAGTAGCAGGTGTGGGCTGCGTTCAGATGTTGGAGAATACAGACTCCCACGGGAGTTACACGCACCACAGAAGAAGGAAAATGAGAGGACAGATAAAGGTGTGAGCTGAAAGAAGGGAGGAGCAGCCAGAAGTGTGGAGATGACCAACAGCTTTGTAGTGTAGCAGCACTCCTGAATCCTTATCTTCAGGTGTCAGAGGAATATTAATATATGAAAAGGGGAGAGCGAAAGAAAGAGTTTGATCTGACTTACTCTAAAAATGCGCTGTGGTCAGTACGACCTCAGAGGATATTTTAGACACACAAGGACAGATGTTCGTTATCTATTCAGTGAAAAATTCATACATACACAGGCCATGTTTCTCTCAGTCAACGTGTCGTAGCCTGCTGTAGGATGGCTGACTTTCTTTTCACCCAACGCATCACATCACAGCGACGGCAAACGGCAATTAAAACTGATCCGCTATTCTCTGGTACTGATGATGAGAGAGCGTGATGGAGCACGGGAAATAAAAGAAAAAAGCGTCTGCTCAATCCCCGGCACCCCACCCTAGCCTTTCAGGATGGGTACCGATATGGTGTTCATTGATCTTTATTACAATAGCAGCCTGCTGTAAAATGTTTGATGGGTTTGTACTGATCTAACTCTCCCTCATTCATAATTAGCATTACACATGTAGAACCAAGGGCAACTTCAGAGGAGGTGCAGATGGGGGAATGGGAAAGAGAGAGGGAGAGGCAGAGATGAGGAATTCTCCCAGGGTTCCTCTGTCTCTCTCCACCCTCAGGCTATCTGTGCTGCCTCGTACTGCATACCTGAAGCAACTTAGTTTTACAAAGATCAAATTAAGAAGCCAAGTCTCAATAAGACATGACTCTCGCTTCTCTCGTCTTCCCCTTGTGGTGCAAAAAAAAAAAAAAGTCAAAAAACCAACTGCCTTTGTAATTCATTTCTCACCAGACACAGATCTGAGTGAGGATAGAAAGTTAATGCGGCTGGTTTTGTACTTTTTGAATAGTATATATAATATCAGGCTTAATGTGGATGTGCAGTGACAGCGATTCAGCAAGCTTTGGCGAAATCTGGAGTGCGGTTTAGAGCGAGGGTCTCCAGGGCTTCGTGTGAAGTGAGACAGAACCGACTAACGCGATAAAACGCTCGAAACTCGGCAGCATAGCAACAGGAGAGCCAGTTAGAGTCTATTGGCTCAGGGAGTAATTTATCAGATTCGTCTGAAATCTCATCGAGCGTTCACTTTCTTTTTCTTTTTTTTTTCCCCCCTTCTTCTTCTTTTTTTTATTCTCCCCTTCCCTTTATTCCCGTTTCATGCCGCGATTTATTGAATCGCTCGAGGTGAAATTCAAAATAAAGAAATGAAATTTATACACCTTTAGTGCTTTGTCTATGGGCGAGAAAAATGAGGTTAGTCACGCTGACATGAACATGCCGAGAGCTGGGATTCTGCTTCGTAGTTTTATAACACCGTACGGTGGAACAGAATGCCTATGTGTATGCAGATGAGTGTGTTTCCTGGATTTTCACACCACACGCAACATGGCATCCTCCACCATGCTACAACATTCATATTAATGCTGCCTCTGAACTAATCAGGCCTCAGCTGGACCAACACTGACAATATACAAGTGTCAGAATCTGTTTCACTGTATTCAAGGCCTGCTAACATCTGCTAGAAACAGCTGGCCAAAGAAAGAGAGAAAGAGAGAGAGAGAGAGAGAGAGAGAGAGAGAGAGAGAGAGTGTATGTGTTGATTATTTTCCTATAACAGCATGCACCATTATATTTTATGCCTTACTTATGCTACATATATAAGTACCGTAGCTATTAAAACCTGGAGGAAATGAAGAAGAGAGGAGGAAATATGTATTCAGGACAATATGTAATAGTTTTAAGAGGAATTTTCATTCCTAGACGCAGACACCTTCTTCCCCCGCTGCAGCTTACATTTTCATCCTCCCATCACTCTTCTTCTCTCTCCAATCACATTCATACCATTCCGGCGCTTTCTCCATTCTCCATCTTTATGTCTCTACTCAACTCTAAATATAAACAATATCATATAGGCAATATAGGCAAGTCTATTTCTCTCATTCATCTCACGTTTCCTTTGCTGTTTACACCTTCAGTCTGATGCTTTCCACTTACCGCCCCCCCAGTATCAGTCCCCGATAGTGAGACGGGTAGAAATCAGGGTATAAAAAAGTATGACACAGTGTTAGATTAATCTCGGCGCATGAAAAATGTCCACAAATGACAATTTGTTTGGAAGAACTTTCACAATGTGATATAGGTATACCTTGTTCTTTCGACAACATTCTTCACCTATTCCTGGTTGTTATTAAAAAGGAAGGGATGTTAGAGAAAAAAGGCCTAAACCTGGAACATTAGCTCTTGAAGCAAACCAGAGCCTCCTTTTTTTTTTCCCTTACAGCACTGTATATTCATCAAAATCAATATAGAAACAATATTACATGGGCAGACCGATCCATAAAAGGTATCTCTCAAAGTCTAATTTTCTACTCTTTTGGAGTGACAAGAAGATGCAGAGACAGAAAGACTGGGAGAACGAGAGAGCGAGAGAGTGTGTGTGTGTGTGTGTGTGTGAAAGAGAGAGTGAGAGAGGCCTAGCAAGCACATGTACTTTTTGTGTCTCTGAGTACTGTATACCCGATATAGCAGAACTGTACTTTCCACGTTTAGCATAGGTGTAGCTGTAAGAGGATTCTGTCAGTACCACGATCCCAAGTGACGGCTAGCAGAGATTCTTTCCTCCTCTCTCCTACTTAAGAGTCCTTTTCTCCATCCTCCTTTGCTCCTTCTGTCTGGAAAGAGACAGGTGCACAGGAAATAACCACACACCCACACACACACACACGCAAACCAGTAGCTTCCTGCATGTAATACTACATATATCATATGCGGAGATGGCTAGCAGGGTGCTACATTTTTTTGAAGTAAAAAACAGTACGCTCATTAGCCATATAAAACAGTAATATAGCCATATAAAAACAGTACACTCATTAGTCATATAATAATAACAATAAAAGGTACAGTATTTTAGGTACATACTATCACAAATAATAACCATATAATGTTGAGCAATGCTAACATTAGTCAACTAGCTAGCAAGGACAGAATTTGCATTGCATTAATGTTCTTTCACAGACAAAATGAGACAAGAGTCAAAAACGTTTGAGTTTACGACTGAATGTTGTTGCTTTTCAAATGGCGGAGTCCATTAAAGATTCGCATTGAAAGGAATTTTAGTGTCATTTTAGTCATAGAGTCCTTTTAAGAGATTTACAAAAACATCTGAAGTAGATATTGCCATTCCTGTCAGTTTTAACTTGTTTCCAGTCATTCTATTTTGACATTATTCATACACCATGCTCAACATGCTAGCTAGCTAAATCAAACGTGCTAGCTAGCTAAATCATTTACCTCAGTCATATGCTAGGCTTTTGTTAAACAGGAAGCATATTGTCAGCTCATTTTGATGAAACTCGGATTTTTTTTTGATGGGAACTTCTGTACAGGTTTCTCAATAGATGAATCTTAGCTACAATCTAATCTTAACTTAGCAGTTAAGACCTCTTTAGTTCAAATCTGTATTAGTATACTGAACCACTTGGCAGACTTTAAAACAAAAAACAAAACATAAACAGATACATAATGTTCTGCTGATAATTAACCCACGCCCCCCACCAACACACACACACACACACACACAATTAAAACAAGGGGGAATCATGAACCTGAGGAAAATAAATGCTAATGCTAGTCAACTAGCTAGCAACGAAATAATACTATACATTTCATTAATGCTCTTTCACAAATTTCTGATAGCTCTCAGCTCATGACTGAAAGTTGATGTTTGTCAATACGGCAGAGACGGGTCAATTTGGATGGCAGTTGATGCTAAGTGTAATTTCATTTTTTTTTTTTTTAAATAGATTTACAAACATATCTGTGGTAAATGCTGATATTCCTGGCAATGCGATCTTGTTTTCAGTCGTTCTACCTTTACATTTTTGATGTCTCCAAAATAACTCATGGAGACATTTTAGCTAGCTAAATCAGTCAATTGAGTCATTCGCTAGCTTTGTCCGGCATACTTAACCTCTTGAACCTATTTCGCAGTTAAAACTCTTTTCAACTCTAGCGCTTACTTCAACTCTGTTTGTCCACTTGCTCAGTGATTAGCCCAAAACACCCACACGTCGGCTCCTGAGGAAAACACACGGCTACGACGGAAGACTTAGAAGGTGTGATCTTTCTCAGACTCAAGTTGTATAAGCAGGTTTACTCACTTAGGCCCTGTCTGTCAGCATGAAAGCACAGCTGAACGGATAAAGTAGAATTCAAATCAATAAAGTTATTACTCAGAGATTTACTCACTCACTCACTCTCTCTCTCTCTCTTTCTCTCTCTCACACACAGACACACATCAGAACGCTCTTCTCTCATAGCCGAGGGAAAGCAGCAGGTTGAAAGGAAGAAGTGCAGGAAGGGAACTGTGCGCCGAGAGTAGAGCTGACCTCTGAGAAGGGCAAGGTGTTCAGTTCAACTGCATTTATCCACGGATCACACACTGACACACACAGAAACCAGAAAATCCTCCGTCTCACATCACTCCTTATATAATCTCACTTCCTTTTGATGACCAACCTACAGGAGTTCTCTCGCTATCTCTCTCTCTCACACACACACACACGCAGGTCTAAAAGATGCCCATGACCTTCTGTAACTCTCTGCCTAAAGACAGACACACTCTTCCCTTTCCCTCGTCCCTCGGTTCAGCCCAGATTACTGCCTTAGCCGCCTTAATCCAAACTCATTCTGTGCTCTCTCTCTCTATTTCCCCTCTCCTCTTCCCTCTCCATCAACACCTCTCAGCAGCTCACTCATACTAAACAGGACCGACTTTTATTCCTGTAATCGCCAGAAGCCACAGGATCGAATAAAACATATTACTTTACGTCTTTCCCGCTCCGTTTCTCCTCTCTCGCTCTGTCAGTCGGTAGCTGAGTGATCACACTCCCGACGGGTCAGTGGGAAATAAAACCCACTACTGTTTCAGCCAGGGAACTTCTCCAAAACATTTGTTCCAGTTTTTCAACTTGTTTGTATGCATGTATGGGTGTGGAATGTTCAGCGCTGGTATTTTATATATATATATATATATATATATATATATATATATATATATATATATATAATATTTAACTCCTGGAATTATTGGCACCCTTTGTGAAAATAAGCAGAAAGGAATAACGTGCTGTTAGTCAGAATTCGGGCTTAAGCATATGGAGACTCTAGAGTAGTTTGGACACTGGTTTTCTTAAAGAGACTAACATATAAATGTAACACTTTACAATAACACCACGTGAATAATCATGAACTAACACCTGAATTAATACTTACTTAAATATGAACAAATGATGAGTTAAGGCATGTACTAATCCCGAACTAATGAAGAGCTAACCTTAACTACGACCACCTTAAGCACGTTAGTACATGTTTGTTAGGGTAATGTACTGTATTAATTAACATATACGTTTAAATGAAATCAAACATACTCTATAAGAAAGAATATGAATGAAACGTGCATCATTTCAAATTGTTTATAATATTTCCCGTATGCAGCTGCGTACGCAAAACATCGCTGGATGGCGTTGGATTACTTCCATAATTTACAGCGATCCTCTTTATCGAACGTAGAAAATATGCACTAATAATAAACAACATTAACTTCATCTCAAAGCCACCCGACGATGTTTGCGTACGCAGCTGCATACGGGAAATATTACAAACAATTTGAAGTGATGCACGTTTCATTCATATTGTTTCGTATAGAGCAGGTTTGATTTAGTTTACCCCTACGTGTTAGTTAATACATTAACTAATAAACATGTACTTAAGGTACTTAAGGTGGTCGTTATGCACGCATGAATTCACGTCGTAGTTAAGGTTAGTTTGTGATTAGTACATGCCTTAACTCGTCATTAGCTCATATTTAAGTAAGTATTAATTCAGGTATTAGTGCAGGATTATTCATGGGCTGTTATTGTAAAGTGTTACCCATATAAGTATAAATATCTTTAATGATTAATGTAGAGTGTGCTTATTCTAGAAATATCAATTTTTTTTTACAGTGACACAAAGCATGGCTGACAAAAAAAAACGGCAGAATTCATTAGAATTTGTGCATTCATTTATTTTTTACACAAGCACCCTGGAATGGTTATTCGCAAATTTCCGACTGCCTTTTGTCAGAAACTGGATATCCGTCTAAACGGAACTCTTGACAAAATTATAGGGGGAAATATGGAGGATTATGAAGGTATTTCAGCTGTAAAACTTAGCTTTCGACAAATCTAACACTGGTGATGATGTCACTATTCTCATTCGGAAATGCCTGTGACAGGAAGTAGGAAGTGCTGGAACGCTGACGGTGAAAACGAAAACTTGATTTGGTTCTTTTACTCAATTACAGGTGAAATATAAGGTGACAAAATTCACCCAGAGGAGATTCCGTCATATATGTACACTTTTGCTATCATTGGAAAGACTATATTCTCCCGGTTTTAAATTGTGTCGTAAAATAATCCTCTAAGGGTTAAGAGTAGGTACCCACTACTGTGAGTGTTTGTAGCTGTGAAGCAAGAAGAAGAAGAAGAAGAAGAAAGCTTTTCACGGCTCTGAAGCTCTGAATGCACGTCGATGAAGGAGAAGTGAAAAAAGCCGCACTTCAAATAGACACAGAAAACATCAGCAGACTTGACAGCCAGACCTGGAGATGACCAGAGTGTGCTGACTTATGTATGAGAACTTGTGCACACACATACACACACACACACACACACACACACACACACACTCACTCACTCATGCAGGAGTTGCGATGCGCTTAAATCGCAAATTAATATTTCATTGCAAACTTGATCCTTTTGAGTCCTTTCAAAAAAAAAAAAAAAAAAGAAACAAATATGGAACAGAAAGAGGGAGAAGAGAAGAAAATACTACAGTGTGATCGTTTGGTAAGAGTAACACAACACACACACACACACACAGTGAGAGAGAGAGAGAGAGAGAGAGAGAGAGAGAGAGAGAGAGAACAGAGGTGTTTTCAAGGTCAGAAGTGGAGGCAAGAAGCAGGTTAGTATTCACAGTTGGTGTCTATCTCACACTAACACACACACACACACACACACACACACGCACACACACACACGCACACTCACAAGAACCCTGGCAGCCTGTGAAGCTCCCTTTTCATCTAAGGAATCGGTAGGAAAAAGCTCAGAGCAAAGCAAAAGGAAGTGGCCACAGAGAGAACAACAGAGAAAAGATC
Source organism: Ictalurus furcatus (assembly GCF_023375685.1). Taxonomy (NCBI): domain Eukaryota; kingdom Metazoa; phylum Chordata; class Actinopteri; order Siluriformes; family Ictaluridae; genus Ictalurus; species Ictalurus furcatus. The sequence continues at coordinate 15,064,893 of NC_071281.1, forward strand.
TCCATCAGTTCATAAAAAGACGTCTGTCAAGTGGCGCATTATGACTGTATGTGGTGTATAGGTGTGTGTGAGAGAGAGGGAGAAGAAAAAAAACGAGAAAGAGAAAGAGCGAGAGACACGGAGAGAGAGGAACGCCAGGCACAGCTGCAGGAGAGTGCTATTTTGATCTATGATCTGTTGTGTGTGTGTGTGTGTGTGTGTGTGCACATAAGAGAGGTTGGCAGGTGTCTGTGTTCAGATGTATTGAGCACCATGAAATATTCACCAAAGCAATAATGACTCCCCGGACGGAGCAAGAGGGCAAAAGAACAAGAGAGGAGAAGAAGATGGAGAGAGAGAGAGAGAGAGAGAGAGAGAGAGAGGAGCGATGAACAAAGAGGAAAGACGGCAGGCTGAGTTGTCGTTCTTGAGCTGTCTCGCTCTCATCCCGGAGAAAAAGCCTACAGGTAAATACACGGCGAAACTACTAAAGATACGCATGCTCAACAACAATGTACTCCCTCTCCAACATGCACCCACACACTCACACACCTTCACACACTGTAATACAATAATCCCGTTATTTGATGCTGAGTGCAACTTCAAGGCCGAACACCCTGGTGTGTGCTGCTTTATAGTGCAGGCCTTGTGTTTAGCTTTGAGGTCAGGCGTGCGATGCATGCTGGGAGACAGATTGATCCGGAAACTGGGGAGAGGATCCGGCGGCTCTTTGTTTTATTGAGATCCACACACACATACACACACACACCTTGCAAACTCAAAAGAGAGGCCGCAGTCTTCACAATATCGCTGCATGACGCTCTGAGTCTAGAAAAGTTTAGAAATATCATTTTTCTCAGATAACACACACACACACAGACACACACACACACACACACACTCTCTACTCGGCTCAGATGAACTATTTCCTCACGCCGAACTTTCCCCTCTGGCCTCGGACCCCGTTTGCGAAGGCGGATGCTCAAGATGTGTGCCCAAGGTCAAAGGTCAAAGGATAAAGATGACTCTGCCTTTTTTTCTGTTTAACTGAGAAACACACACTGACCTGCAAATATGTACACTCATTTCCACTTCCTGGCCTGAGAGGAAATCAATTATTCAAGAAAACAAAAACAAGTTATGGAAAGTGTGGATTTATTTTTTAAAGTTAAAAAAAAAAAAAAAAAAGGCTAGCTATGCTAATGGCTAAAAATGGCTAATTCTTATCATATAAATGTTTTTAATATTTTGTGCAGAATTCGTCTTTCCATTTAAAAGGAGATTATTCAGTACAGAGGCAAGAAACATCATGGCTTGCAATAGAGTACTGAATAAACGTGGAACTTTTAGCCACTGAATCTTCATACTCAACTAGCTTGCTTGCTAACTAACTAACATACTATAGCTAATAAGGAAATAGTTTGATTATTATCATCTACTCTGACAGCTATTAAATAATCCTCCAGGGAAATGACAAAGTAATCGAGACCGAAAAAAATCTAGATACTGATCTCCCACTCAGGATCCACGTGAGCTAGTCTGCTAGCAGTTAACTAGATAGCTATCCAACTTAGCTAATATTAGTGAAAAACAGTTTGGGTTTGTTATGGTACATTTTTGACAGGTTTCGCTGCTGTGAGAATAAAAACGCAAGTCAAGATTCGGATAGTAAAATACTTGTGCTTAGCTGTGACAAATGTGAGCTAGTTTGCTAGCTGATAACTAGCCAGCTTGCTAGCTCGGCTAAGATTAGCAGTGAAGAGATTTTGGGTGTTGTGGGTGCATTTTAATAGATTTTGTTGCTAATAAATCATTGAAAAAACCCGAACGAGTCTGTTCGAGTATATTCTGAATATACTGAAATCGCTCATGTCCACCTGGGACAAATGTGAGCTAGTTTATGAGCTATTAGCTAGCCAGATAATGTCATATCAGGTTGTTATTGTCGCCAGGGGACATTTCCTAACTGAATATTCGTGTATAATTAAAGATCCTGACATATTTAATGAGTGTAAAAGTGTGGAGAATGTTCAAGTGATTTTCAAGCCATTTTCAAGTGATGTCTTATAATGTAAAAACAAGCAAAAAATAGAAAATAGAAAATCAGGCTGTGTTAAATCAACATGATCTTATGAAAACGTTCGTGTCGAGTGACAACACTGCGGTTAGAGAATTTATAGACGTTGTGCTTTATTCAGGTTCCTAATTTATTCCTTAGTAGTTGTTTTTCTGACAAAGCCCTAATCTTTAACATTACATCCTACAGCAGTCCGAGTCCGGCTCCTTACTCGTCCTGCACTTACCGTATTTCATTAAAAAATATAACCTGTATTTATCACCTATATCTACAGTAAGTTAATGGCAACATTAATTTGCCGCGATTGAAAAGCGAGCGAGGGCTGAAATATCGAGCGTGAGTTATGAATAAGCGCACTGGGCAGTCCAAAGCAAACGAGTCGGCACGTATGATCCATAATTGATCAAGATGACAAACAGTGGACGCCCGCATGCTTTGGGCTAACAATGTCTGACAAATGAGCAGACACAACCTTTAAAGCTGACCTACACAGCAGCAGCAGGGGAGACAACGAGAGAGAGAGAGAGAGAGAGAGAGAGAAAAAAAAAATCTATGGAACCAGAATGGCTGTCTTTCCAATGACAAGGGACCGGTCTGCAATTATCATGATTGGAGTCAGTGTGTGTGTGTGTGTGTGTGTGTGTGTGTGTGTGTGTGTGATTAGCATTTATGCATATAGTGTATGTGGGTTTGTGTGTAAGTCTTCATTAGTGTGTTGGATTTTATAGACAGCTCTGACTGGTCAATGCTGGCCACTTCATTTATGAGCTAAGAGAGACAGATGGGTGAGTATTGACTAAGTCGAGCCTTTTAAACAGGAATCAATGCACTGGGCGGAACACACTGACATACATATTAACTTACTGATAGAGGGATATGAAATCACTGATCTCACAAGGCAGGGGCTTAGCACTCACTCTCTCTCTCTCTCTCTCTCTCTCTCTCTCTCTCTCTCTCTCTCTCAGTCACTCTCCTAATGCTTTGAAAGAGCAAATTACGACTGTGGAAGAAAATACGGTGCTTGTGTTCCTGATGACAGTGCATTTGAGAGCGGTGGCATTTGCTAATCGACTGTATTGATGAGCCGCAGGCTCGTGTTAACACCGGCAGTACACACCGAGACATCATCAAGGCTGGAGGACATGGTTAGACATGACAGTAGATTAGTTAAGTAAAAGAGAGATAAATCTCTCTCTCTCTTTCCTCTCTATTTTATCCTCCCTCTCTTTCTTAAACCACTAGGACAAGCTCAAATCTGTGAGGTTCCAGCTACCGAATAGCGTCCGGATAACAACAAGTAAAATAACTGAATGACCAACGGGTATCTTTTAATGTTTAATGATAAATTCATGGCTATAAACATGAAACGGCGGCTTTTAGTAACAGAGAATATTCTACAGGAGCTGCGCTAGTTCATGTTTTAAAACAATAATAATAAACTAGACTAGCTGAAACATGGCGAGTTGTTTTCATACGTCGATCAGTTCCGCTACGGTGGTTTCGAGTGATTTGAACCACAGACATTTGTTGCTGGTCTACATACTAGTGTTTTCTTGATTAGTTTGCTTTTTTTTTTTTTCCAATGACTATTCAACCTGTACGTAAGTAGGATCAAACAATGTTTAGATGTAATCAAGTGTTTCTTAATCTGAATTTCATGTTAAATTGCTTTTATTTTTAAAATGGCCTAACACTTTAACGCCGGATTAATTCTGATTGTTCACAATATATATATATATATATATATATATATATATATATATATATATATATATATATATATATATATATATTTTTTTTACATCATTTGAGCTAGTTAGCTAGGTTTTATATAGCTAGCTAGCTACTCTACCTGTTATAACTGCAAGCTAGTTTAGCTGCAAGCTATTTAAGCTAACAAAACTAATGTAATAGGATCAAACAATGTTTAGATCTAATCGAGTGTTTCTTAATCTGAATTTCATGTTAAATTGCTTTTATTTTCAAAAAGGCCTAACAAATTAACGTGGGATTAATTCTGATTGCTCACGATGTATTTTTTTTTTTTTTTACATCATTTGAGCTAGTTAGCTAGGTTAATTAATTGCAAGCTAGTTTACTAGTAGTCAGCTAGCTGACTACTTTAATCAGTCCGTACAGGATTCTGTCGAGGTTTTGTTTTTTTTTTGTTTGTTTGTGATTGTCGCGGCCAAAAATGCTTGATTTTGCTGTATTATTATTGCGCAATATTGTTTCGCACGGCCTTTCACAGTGTTTGTCGGTAAACGAGACCTTTTAGCTGTACTCATGTTCGACGCACGTGAATCAAAGAGGTCTTTGGCCGAATGCTCGTTGTGATGATGTCACACCACGCGTCCCGGCCCAAATCTGCGGCAATTTCGAAATATTGCAAGCTCCTCCGAATATCGCGGAGCTTGCTTGATTTTGCGTTCATTTCTACAATTGCAGAATTGCGAAATCCTGGACAGACAGTTTCAAATAAATCGTTCGGAATATGACGATGTAATTACGAACTTACACTTGTGTCGATGTTAGCTAGCAAACGTAACTAACGTTAGAAATATTACTTATAGTATTTGGAACTAGCTAGAGGTCTCCTGCTTGCATTTTCATCATAGATGCTGCTATTTTCAAGGAGAGAACAGGTGTACCAAGATGTACAGATGTTTCCTGGGCATTAAACCCAATGAAAGTTTATCATCTGAATATTATTTTATTTGCGGTTGTTAAAAAAATGAGACATTCAGCTAACAGCTGTCCAAAAAATCCCCCCCCAAACCGGGGTAAAACCGACAGAAAAGACGTCGGTTTACGCAACATAAGAGAAGGTCGTCTCCTTTCTCCAAGGACTTCCTTAAATCAAGTTGCCCTCTCCTTCCCTGCCCTCTCCTCCTCTACTCTCAGAACAAACAACCTCCTCTACTCTCGTTATTAACTAAATATGAGCACTCTGACCAGGGGACAAAAATTCAATATTTTCCCCACCAAATATTTAAACCAAGCAAATAAACAGACAAATAAATAGATCTCCCAGGCCACCGGGGGAGCGGGGCGAGGGCGGGGTGTAATTTGACGGACGAGTTATTTGGAAGGCCGGAGCCCACAGCTATTCACAGCCTCATTTCAGCACCTGTCAATCAAAGAGCAGAGGGGAGAGCCGATCTCTCGGTGTTATATACGTGTGTGTGTTAGAGAAGTCCTTAGACGTAGGGACCGTTCAAGGTTGGAGTAGATAAGGTGAATACCTCTTATGTTGATTACATCTCTCTTTCTCTCTCGTTCTGCCTATCAAAACATCTTAATGCTCCTCTAATAGATGGCTTTCATCCAGCTCGTGTCCAGAAAAGGTATTAAACATGATAAGAACAGATCAGAGAAAGAGGGGAAGAAAGAGACTGTTCTGGAAAAGGAACTCATACTGTATTCAACCTGCACACACACACACACAAGCCAGTGATATTAAGCAGACCTTTCATCCATATTCGATGGGAAGCAGATGGCTTTATTAAGGCCAGACCAACTCCAACCAATCTGCCGACTCAAGGTGTCGGCAGATAAAGGCTCAACGAGGCGCTTTTTAATTCCACGAGTACACAGCAAACATTCTGGATTAGTTCTCACATTACGAATCCAGAAGTTGAGTAAATATTTATGCAGGGTAAGCCGGGTTACCCAGCTGCTTAAGTTGATTTTCAGGGAGCGCCATTCAGAGTATGCGAATCAGCTACCTGTAGTTCACACCTCTGAGGTAGCCAGATTTTGTCTCGAGTAGAAACATCCAAAATGATTTCCGAAAATTTTTTTTTAATAGCTGCCGAAAAGAAAGCGATAGAAAACAGAAACTGAAGAAGGACATCATTGATTTCTTTGCTGTCAAATGTAATACAGTGTAACATAAAAGGAAGAGACGATTAAATTTTTTAAATAACTAAAAAAGAAAAAAAAATGATTAAAATAAACAATATGGCTTCCTTCCACACATATTATTTGCCATTTTATAAAGTACGTAACACGTAAAACTATTTAAACTATATTTTATACATTATGATCAAATAATGCAAGATGTCCTGTCATGCAGAAGGAGAAAACAAAACTTTTTATGGACTTTCTAGGGAAGGTAATATTAATAAATAATGCCACATTTATGCATTTAATATTAGCCTTGAATGCCATTCCATAGTTTTTACCATTCCAGAGTCTTTACAGCCCGAACCGTGGGGCATATCGAGGTTAAAACTCAAATTGTCAGACAGGGATGCTGGACTTAACACTATTCCTCGTTCGAGCTGAAATCGAGCAACAAAAAGATGCTTTGACCAAAAACATCACAGCACATAAACTCCACTTTAACCGTCTGATAGTGCTTGAATTCATAGGTCTGACGTCTAGATAACGATGTGCACAATTTCGTTGTTAAATCCTCCCTATGCACACTTAACTCAACTCTGGATTCGGCCTACTGTGCTTTTGCGTGTCCGTCTGTCCATGTGTGTGTGTGTGTGTGTTTGTGTTGTCCTGACTGAAGCCCTCATTTGGGGTTTGTCATGCGTTTGAGGTTTTTGGGGCCACTGGCAGCCCGCAGTTTGGGACAGGGACAGAAATTGGGTCAGGCCGCCACTTCATCACATCAGAGTGTAACTGAGTGTCTCACAGGGGACACAGAGAGAGGTGACCACTGCCAGTAAACGGACTTCAGAAAACATGCACAAACACAAGCGTTCAGACACATGCGCATATGAGCAGAGCGCCAAAAACATCAAGAATCGGGTCACGGGGCGTTTACAAGGGACTGTCATGAGTCCACACACACACACACACATATACGCAAGGTCACCAATATACGCTACGCATTTTACACAGTGCCTTCTGTGCACATGCCAGAAAACTTGTCATTTTACATACGTTCTCTCACTCTGTCTCATACAGCCAGAAAAACACACACATAGTGACTACTTAATGATCTCGACAGCCTAAAACCGTCCTAATAGTTTATCATGTGCAGGAAATAATGCAAAATGTGTACATATTATGTAATATAAAAGTCCGTACAAGGTCGAACACATGCCCTATGCAATATAGCAAAAATATACAGGAAGGCATTTAAAAATATTTTTTTTCACTGTATAGTGCATACATCACAATCAAGTTTTGGCTAATAAATAACCAACAGAACACTAGGAACAATGAAAGAGAGAGAAAAAAAGGAAAGAGTCTGTACGCAAACAAATCTGAATTGGAATTATGAGCAACAATGAAGTCGTTGCGCGTTAAAAACCGACCGACAATAATCGAGAAATATCGAAAAACGCATCACGCATACCATGAAATGAATATCATATTATCATATTGTCCAGCCCTATACTTTCACATGCACTTGGGATTTCTTTTTATTTTCTACATTACACCATAAAACTGAAAACAATTCAGAGTCAGACGTCACTTCTGAAGATGAGAGATGCGGGATCGAGGATATACTTCTATCATATGCAACATTACACACTTAGCACAAGGTATATAGGGTCGGCTGTGGTTCAGGTGGTAGAGCGGGTTGTCCACTAATCGTAGGGTTGGAGGTTCGATTCCCGGCCCACGTGTCTCCACATACCGAAGTGTCCTTGGGCAAGACACTGAACCCCGAGTTGCTCCCGATGGCAAGTTAGCGCTTTGCATGGCAGCTCTTCTACCATTGGTGTGTGTGTGTGTGTGAGTGAATGAGACAGTGTAAAGCGCTTTGTATAAAAGCGCCATATAAGTGCAGACCATTTATTCCTACCTATTCCTGACACTGGACAGGACGTCCAGGCAATCACACACACACACACACACATTCTTACCTGAGGGATTTAAAGCAGCCAGTCCAAGTTGAATATAAAAACAATATAAATCTATAGAGCGTTATACATGTTTTCCGGAATCTTATTTCAAAGTTCAGGGACAATATAAATGAATATAAATGTCCCCCAGCTGAGCTGAGAGGAATCCTCTGGAAATGCCCGCGATGGGCTATATGCTTCAGGAGATCGGAAAGTTACGCCATCGTTAAATCATCGAGTGCTTTAAATATGCATAATGATGCAAAAATCAGTGCAAAATAGTAACCAGTAAACGTGGCTAAACGTGATATGATCTGATTGTAAGAATTTGCTGGTAAGAATGCAGGATGTCACGTCCTGAGCTAGCTGAAGCCTATTTTAAGAGACAGCACGGCAGCCAGCCAGCAATATATAACTTAATATTGGTTTGCTTGATACACAAACATACTGCAGTCTGAGAACATCTATTTTTACACCAGGAGTTTTTCTATAGTGCTCTCCCAAGTGCCTGATTTATTATTATTTTTTTTTAACTTTGAGGCATTTATGGGTTTCTATTTTCAACACTTATGCAAATCAAGACATGGGAAAAGAACAGATGGTTTCTTCCAGTAACCGTCGAGACGTTTTACACGCATCCAGGCTCACTATGACACTTAAGTTCGAGCGCAGTCTTCGGAATGGACTACACCGTTTGGATCCACGTGCTCTTCATTTTGACGAACGTTCTAGTAATTTAGATTAATAATGAAGACGTTAAAAATACCGAACACCATATGGGATTACTTCATGTAGTGACCAATAAAAGTGTTAAAAAATTCCAAAGCTATTTTACATTCTTAAACGTACTCGTGATGAAGTTTGGGCACCCTCCTTTCGACCAGCTACACCCAGGAAGCTTTTCCCAAAATAAGTTCCACAATCAGCCGAGCTACTCACCGCTTCTTCTAAGTTTCAATACAAACTACTTTGGGGAAATGAGCTAGAAGTAAACTCTAACTGTAGAAGTTTAAAGAAAAGAAAAGAAAAAAAAAGAAAGTACTGTTTGATTCCCAAATAATCCCAAATAATTTTGGGGGGGAAAACGTGATCTAAATAAATGTCATAAATTTATTAAATAAATTAAAAATATATATATATTTTTTTATTATTATTAAATAAAACTAAATAAAAGTTCCATTCATAAGTAAACACATTTACACAGAGGCATTAACATCACTATTTATATTTGACTTAGAAACTATTTTCAACCATAACCCTTTATCCAAATGCCTTTAAGACAATGAAAAATACAGCATACGTTCAAACTAGTGTGCCAAAACTTTTGAGTCATAGTCTACATATGACGTACGACGCATACTGTCCTACGTGTCGTGTGTTCCTGGCTAAGATTTCCGATTCTGATGCCTAGTTTTGACCCGTCAACTTTAACTGAATGTGGCTTCAAGTTGAAATCATCCAATATGGAGACTGAAGAGACAGAAATGTCACCGTGATGAATAGAAAGGACAGGAGCGGGCCGTCGCCGTGTTAACGGTTCAGTCTCAGCGTGTTACAGGCAGTCGTGACACACCTGAATAGCCGTTTAACCCTCGAGGATACTGAGCGGCGTTGCCATGGCAGCCCGTTAACCAGGAGGCTCATGGGTCTGACAGGTCCACTCACAGACAGTTAACGAAATGAACTGCTCGATGTGTTTATCATGAGCATGTGCACACACACACACACACACACACACACACACACACTCGAGGGACCTGCTGTCACACAGAATAACCAACTCATCGGTCTGTAAAGAGACCTGGAGACAGGACAGGTAAAGGGGGAAAGAAACACACACACACACACACACACACACACACTTTAAGTCTAACATTTGTTCTACTATCCTTGTGAGGACCTATTACTGACATAATTATTAATGCAGCTAATTAACGCTCTGCTTACACATAAAGCTAAACCTGACCTTAACCTCAGAATTAACCACCCAAAATGCTCTTTTGGCCCTATCGGTTTTGCTTATTATTATTATTATTAGTATTATTATTATTATTATTATTTATAAATAAAAGCAGCTTTCTTTGTGGGGACCAGCCAAATAACCCGACCAGGTCAAAATTCCTCTCCTTGTAGGGACATTTGGTCTTCACCTGGATAT